>NW_026623022.1:0-18051 GCF_023065955.2 Ursus arctos
TACCCATTTCTGAGCTGATCTTGTCTTTAAAATGAGGGAGTTGGGCTAGGCAATACTTAGATTTTTTTTCCAGAGCCAACATGCCATGACCCTGTAATTTCCCTCTGCATTTGTGAGACCATGAGAAAGGAGTGGCAGTGAGGGAAAAGGAGAGTGACAACAGTCAGGTTCTTCTGATGCCTCGTGTAGAACTTCCAACCTCCTTGAAGGCAGAGGCTGTCTTTTTATTTTTGTATAGCACTAAGTCCAGGTTACCACAATGTTTTAAAATCGATTCTTCTTTTCTGTTAGTGTATTGATTTTAGCATTTATGAAGGCATCAGCAGTCTGCAGCTCTCTCTGTGAGGAGGACGACCTCCAAGAAGCATGAGTTTCTATATTCCAGTCTGAATTTTTCTTGTAGTGATGGTTTGACTATCTGTACATCCCTCTGTGGGATGGTAGAAACTTTTCTATTGATCTCCCTTTCTGTTTGTTTTTTCTTCGACAAAAGCCTCAAGGACATTCGTTGTTCCCCAGCTTGTAATAAATGTCTGTTGGCATCCAGGTTGAGGGGCTTGCTTGTGTTTTTGAACCCTAAGTGAGGTTTAGCAAGGGAACATCAGTGTTTCTTCAGGGAATTATTTGCCTTTGCCTTCTCGATAACGATAGTGCTAATCAAAACATTTGTATTCTGATTGATAAAGTTGAGTACATGCACTGAATGGCTTATCAAAAATATTTTCTGGTCATGAGGAGATCTGAAAATCTCCTTTTCCTATTTTTACTTTTTTCAGTACCACAAAGCAACTTCAGAGTTGGCGGATTGCCCTGAGCTTAAAATACATCCTATTTCAGTGAGGAATGCCACTCTTTCCAGTTCTGGAGAATGCTTTGGTTTAGGCTCATACCTCTGACTTAGGGAGGGGTATCCATAGGAGTGGAGATCATTACAGTTGCATTTAGTTAGTCTGTGCTATTGGTCAGCAGAAAAAGAAAGGATTTCATTTATTTATATATGTTTATTTTATTCAAAACATTAGTTTCGGGGCGCCAGGGTGGCTTAGTCGTTAAGCGTCTGC
Organism: Ursus arctos; assembly: GCF_023065955.2. NCBI lineage: Eukaryota > Metazoa > Chordata > Mammalia > Carnivora > Ursidae > Ursus > Ursus arctos. Next base: position 1,062 of record NW_026623022.1, read on the forward strand.
TTTCGGCTCAGGGCGTGATCCCAGCGTTCTGGGATCAAGCCCCACATCAGGCTCCTCCGCTGGGAGCCTGCTTCTTCCTCTCCCACTCCCCCTGCTTGTGTTCCCTCTCTCACTGGCTGTCTCTATCTCTGTCAAATAAATAAAATCTTTAAAAAAAAAAAATTAGTTTCAGTATTTTGTCAAACTCTTAGACTGGGTTATAATTTGATTTATTTGTGTTTCTCTCTTCTGCCGTGTCCTAACTGATGTAGTAATGAGGTGTGTGAATCTTCACCTGAGGGAGAAGAGGGAGTCAGAGGGCTCAAGTAGCCCCGACTTGTGCAGCTGACATAACTAAGAGCGTGTTGATGTGGTGGTTACAGAGTTCTCTTAGTTTGGAAGTACCTGTCTCCTGAAGCCCTGTCCTGTACACTGGAAGTGATGACTGAGGATGGACTTGCCCCCTGCCTATGCCACTTATTCTGGGACCACAGACAGGGCCACATCAGTGGGATGGCGCAGGTGCCAACGGCCCAGGGGGCAACTACTGCAGCAGATTGCAAGATTTCTCCAGCTTACACTGATGTGACAGCCTGTCCTCTCCCTATCCTTTTCAAGATAATATCTGTATAGATGAGCCAAGCTTCTATGAGTAATATAATCTGAAATCAGAATAATAATAGTGAAAGATGCTATTTACTTTTGAAGAAAAATTCTAATTTACTAAACATATTTCTACCTCCTGATTTTTTTCTCCTTAGACCAAACTTACCCTCAAATTAAAACTTTGTTCTATTTAAATAACAAGATTTTAGACAATCTAGGCTAGTTTGTGAACTCCCATGACATGGTTTGAGCCATCCGTGGCTGTACATTCCTAGATTTGAGTACAAGCCTTTTCCCACCAATTTGGAATGAACTGGTCATTGTAACCAGTTTTGTATGGGACAGTTGTTTCAGATCCTAACCCTATAATGATGTCATTTTCTTTATACCCAAAATAAATGCTGTGCAGACTAGATTATTCTGGAATTTGACTGCTCTATTTTTCTCCCAATTAAAATCTGTTGTAAAGGAACCCTGCTAGTGAACGGTTTCCCTTATAAGTTATTGTTTTTGTGCTTCTAACTTTGCTAGTAATAAATCTTATTTTTCCATGAGAAAGCAGTCTGTTCTATTTAAGGTGGAGTAGGAGTTGTGGTTGAAATTGTAAGCACATTCAGTGTGCTATTTTCTAGCTTCAGAGTATTCAGTGGAAATGGTTTAATCTCAATGTGGTTTGGATTCAACGGTATAGAAGAATAATAGCTATAAATATGGTGAATGGAAGGAGGATCATTATTCTATTAGCCAAAATAAAGTGTACTCTAATTTTTTATACATAAGGCCTTGAATTAGAGAAACTAGTAATCAGTAATAGAGTTCTCAGGTTTCTGATGGAAGGTATGCATGTCTACCTCAAATTGTTTATATGAAAAAGAATAGAGGAGAGATCACCTTGTAGAAAATTCCACCTTCTTTAGAACTCCCAGGATATTGGAAGGGGACCTTCCTTTACTTTCCTTCTATGGTATTTTCGTATTTGATGAATAATTACCGGAACTCGTAGTTTATCCTTGGGAAGCTACAGCTCTTAGGTAATTATAGATATATTTATATGATTTAAAGAGTATTAATGCAAGTCTTGCCATAGCTATTTTATGTAATCCCATCAAGCTAACTGCTGGAGCTCTTTTAGGGCTAGAATTCTAAGTATGAGATGGCTTAGAACCACATGTAGGGCTAAGAACCTGTTTCTTTATCAGGAGATTTATCTTCATAGCCCAAACTGGACATTTCCTGACAGTTTTACCTTGGGCAAAAAACCCTCCCTTTTGTCCTTTGTAAAAGGACAGTAATACGGTAATACCTGCTTCCTAGAGGTGTTTTGGTTAAGGTAATGCTCGTGAAGTGCTTCACACAGTGTGCAGGAAATACCGGTTGTCATCACCGTCTTCGCTGTCCTCATCATTATCAAGTCATTCCATATACTTGAAAATGCCTGTATTTTTACGATGCTTTTTTATAGAATTTCCATTAAGCATAAAGCTTAAATTAGCAACAAGGGACATTATTGCATACTCATTTCCTTTCTCCTCTCCTCTATGCTTTGTACCTCTTGGTGTCCTTCGGTCAGGGGTGCTAGGTGAGGCTTATAGCTGTATCTCAAAGCTATTATTAGAAGAGGAGAAAATCCAGAATACAGAGCTCTTTGTAGGCATCTTTTCACTGAGAAGGAATTTCCTAATGCCTCTTTTTGTACTTTATTCCATAAAGGGGGGGAAAAATAGAAAAATAATGTCTGACTCCCTTGCTTAGATTTTTAAGTATGGTGAGTTTAATTCCTCGTGCTGATATTTGTCTCTCAAGAACAATAACTTTCAGTTATGGGTCCCTATAATTCTTCTGATGATTTTATTTTTTCTGAACAACCACAACAGAGACATAGCTTTCTAGAGTGGTGCATTGACCGTGGAAAAAAAACAACATGGAAACCGAATATATCCTTTTAAAAGTTAGAATAATAGGAAAATTTATGGGTCTCTGCCCAAGGAATGTCCCATGCCTGATTCCATAATGTTCTGACAAAAAGGAACTTAAGATGAATACCTCTGTACCTTAATATTGTACCAGGCTTTCATGTCTAAAACCTTTACTGCAGAACTCTCATTGACTGAATATTAACAAAGTCTGTATATTAGTAAAACTATAAATTTTTGTGAGATCAAACTCATCTTAAAACTAAAGAAAAAATTATATATATTTTTTAAGATTTTATTTTTAAGTAGTCTCTACACCTAACGTGGGTCTCGAACTTACAACCCCAAGATCAAGAATCACATGCTCTACCAAAAGATTTTTCCATTTAAGCCCATAGCGGGAGCATTTTTATGTCAAAAATAAACTACCTCTAATAGCCTACCTCTAAGCAGTCTCTTCAACACAGAGAGGTTATAAAGGCATGTAAACTTTGGAACTGTGCAGTCTTGAGCCGCTTTGGGATAATGGTGATGTTATTCAGAGTAGTTGTGGTTTTGTCCAAGGAGCTCTGGTTGTGGGCTAAATGCTAGTTGGTGTGATCCTCAGTCTCATTGTGTATCTAGCGGTAGGCTCCAGGTACTACTTCCTTCCTGGGATTTTAAGACACTCGAAATAGCGACTCAATGGGAGGATGGTGAAGTCCATCTGATTGCTGGCCTTGGAAACAGCAAAGGAGGGGCTCTTCACTGCCTTTCTGCTCCTATGACTGGTAGGTGGGGTGAGTATTCTGCTTACAAATAGAGTAGGTTCTAATCAAACAAAGGAAGGGGCCAGGGACCCTTTGTTAGTTTATGCTTTTAAATTCATTTTGTTACCTTCATATACTGAGTCATGCAGGATTTTTCTACAGGTGGTGACTCTTCCTTCCCTGATCCTTCTGAGACTTCCTGAGAATGGTTCATGCCTGTTGTCAGCAAACAACTGTCTCTTGAAAAACTGAAGAGAATTTCGTCCGTCATCATCATAGTTGAGTCACCCAGGCCTGACTGGTTGATACCAGCTGGCTGGGTGCAACCCAGAAAAGCCCACCCACTCACCAGCGTCCTTCTTTTTACCCAGTTCAAACAATGCCTGCCCTTCCGTTCTCCATTTCTATGTGGGATCCAGGGAGCCCTTTCTCTTTGTGGCAAGTAAGGGTGATTGATTCCTTCATGCTAGTGGGGTTTTAAAACCGTGTGTGTGTGTGTGTGTGTGTGTGTGTGTGTGTGTGTGAGAGAGAGAGAGAGAGAGAGAGAGAGAGAGAGGGAGAGAGTTTAGACATTTTAAAAAAATGGAGTATTATAAAGAACTCCCAGTTTTATCAGACAGTTGAAAGGGGAACTTTCCTTGTTTGAAGCTTAAATGGGATGATACTGAATTCTACTCCAGGCATCGCCAGCACTCCTCGGGGTCTGCTTTCATGAGTTGCTCTTTCTAAGACTCCTAACATATTTCTCCATGCTTTTCCGTGCTGTTCACGAACATGCATACACACAGGAGCACATGTTAGCAAGCTGTAACAAGTAGGACAGTTTACTAAGCCACCACAAAGTTCAGTACTACCTAACTGCCTTAAGCATGAATTGTCACTCCTGGCCAGGGGTTTACCAGGCAGTTTAGGTTATAAACTTGATTTTTATCCAACAGAAATTATGAGACTTCTTTTGCTTTCCATCCCCTACTTAGGTTCTTGTTTTAGTACTTTTTAAGTAGCACATAGTAGTCTAATAACCTTACCAGGTATAGTAGACTGTTGTAGAAAAAGGAGAAAGGACATTCATCCAGTCCCCCCTACACGTGCGCACGCGCACACACACACACACACACACACACACACACACACAGAGTTGTGCAGATGAATGAATATACTAAGGTTAAGGAAGTGAGGCAGCTTGCCCCAAATCTTACAACTAATGATGAAATGGAAACAAGAATTCAACTCTCTTGACTGCCATATATATCCTGCTATTCCAGAATGTCTTCAAAATGGGCCTCCCGCATCTGACTTCCCGCATCTGGCCACTATTTGTAAATCTGCCTTACCACACTGGCATCATAGATCTGTCCTAGGGAGGCAGGATAAGCAGTGTAATGTCTTATGTCAGACAGTCTGGATACACATCCCGGCTCTGGCATACTGCTCACTTGTGCCTCAGTTTTCCCATCTGTCAAGTAGACATACTAATAATACCTACTTCATAGAGTTGATATGAAAATTAAATATGCTAATGCCTGTGAAAGTCTCAGAACAGTGCCTCGAACAGTGAAAGTGCTTAATACACATTAAATATCATTTTTATTATGGATCACACTGAAATGTTTACCACAGCCTGGGCAGACCAACCAAGTTTCATTTAGTTCATTTAGCATAGCAAAATATATACCAACCACCCAGGTCATCTCTGGAAGGCCAGCATATTTGTCATAAGTGTTTTGAGACATTTTGGCTCAGCCTCCCCTCCAGTACACACCTCCCCACACCCCAGCCTATAACGAGGAGTGATTGGCGGCATGAGGCTTAGCTGCTTAGCATGATATGGTGGGATGTTTTCAGACAGAAGGTAGTTCTTGCTCTAAGCTCTTTAGGCTTATTCACTTGGCAATCACATTCCTTTGAAATAATGCAGAGTAGTTTTGTTTGAGACCCAGAGGACAAAGGGATCAACAGTAGGATCCTTAAAGGCTCATGGGATGGTTACTTTTTACAAAGCATGAGCCATTATTTTGTTCGTTCATGTAATAATGTAAATTATTATATGGAACAGTATGTGGGAGGAGAGAGAAAAGTTTTTATGGAACGATGGCACTGCATTGTCTGTCTATGTGAATGATGTGGGTGAAATAACCACAAAGTATTGCTAGGTAACTACCACATCTGTCAGTCCATTGCCATAGGCTGCGTGGGAGGCAGGGAGATACTGTGTGGAGCTAATTGTGTCATCACTATGTCATGGGAGAGCTACAGTCAAGCCCAAGTCTTGCTTTGTGTGCTAAAATACTGGGAGGATAACCCTATTGGTACTTTGAGCTCAGTGTTGAGTTGACTTACAGTGCGTGATACCTGTGGTGAGGGGTGTGTTCTAGAACTACTGGAGCTGCAAAACCTTCTTAGGAAACTCGTTTTTCTGTGGGTGAGTAATCTTGGTTCCAGCTTACATTTGCAGAAGTGTTTCTTCTCCTAGTAGGCCTCCCCTGTGACTGGCCACAGCCTGTTTGTCACTCCCTTCTCTTTGCTGTAGCGAACAGGCTCCACCTTTAAGGGCCATGAGTTGTATGAGGAGAAGCAGACTCAAGGTGCTTTGGTGGAGAGAGAATTCTGTGAGGAAGTTGTCCCTAGGAACCAGGGAAATTTGCCTTTTGACAAAGGATCTTTTAAAGGGAAAGCTTTGCTCTATTGTTTTTTGGTCATTTTCTTCTTTCAGGCTGAAGAAACAATTTTCCTTTAAAAGTAAGTTAGATTTGTGTCTAAAAGTTCAATGGAGAAAATGTGTTTGCGCTAGCGATGTCTTTTCTGTCCGTGCTCTGATGAGATAATAATGCAAGAAACCGATGAATCCACCAATTCAGAATACTTGTAAATGGTGTACTCTTAAGTTAGGATGCTGGCACACTTCCGTGGCTGCTCTTCTGCTTAAAATGAGGAGCAGTATCTTGGCTGCTTTTGAGAGAGCTTAGTACAAGAAGTGGTGTTTTGAGATTTAGTTCCCTTTTCAAAGACCTCTTCCTTCTGTTTGTTTTGAAGTTGGTTTTGAGTTGTCTACCATTTCCATTTGTATGATAAGCCCATTTCCTTGGGTCATTTGTAGAATATTTAGAGACTAATTGAGATTACTGAGAAACAGGGCCAAAGTTCTATTTTTGAAATGCTTTTAGCTAAAATAGGTTGTCAGCCACTGAAGGCTTATATTTGTTTTATTGAACATTATTATTTTTAAAAAGTTGAACTTTGGTTTACATGTACTTAAAAAAGTTTCCCTAACTCGTATGTAGTTGGTTAGTTGGTTGGGTTTTTTTGTTTTTGTTTTTGGTTTTTTTAAGAGAACAGGATACATTTAGTGAATAATGATACTTAGCTTTACTAATCACAGAAGTACTTTTGGAGAGCAGATGCAGACTCTTTCCTTTCCAGGAAACCCATGTTCTAACACTTGCCAAGAGTGGTAAGACAATGCAGTCCTTTGAATAATAGATTTAATGTTTCCTGATCACATCATGAAGCCATAGCTCTACATGAAAACAAAACTTAAACTCTAGTATTATTGGCAGAAGATTGTTTAGAAACTAAAAGCCCTGCTCAGGGCTGCCGGGTGAATATAGGTGTGAGCTTTGTCAGATGGCGTTGTGTGATAACTGGTTAAGCCATATGATTCATTCGATAAATGAGACAACTAAAAGGCATTTGTAATTATGCTCTTTATTAGAGAGATTGGAGAGCTTTGTCTACACAGGGCAGACATCTAGAACAGTCCTCTATCATTTCATTCTCAGAGTGACCCTCCCTTACCCAGTGACTGTCTGTCTGATGTACAACATGACATTTTGAAGATAAAACAAGTTGTTAATCTGATTGAGGTTAGAAGAGAGTCATCCTAATTCTTACCCAAGGTGGAGTACTTGAAAACCTTTGAGCTGACCAAAATGCTGTAGAGTTTCATCTCTCATTTCATTTAGTATGTGTGTTTTATGGCCTTTTGCCAGTTAGTAATAAAGTGTTAAGAGCAGTGATATCTTGGTAACCTAACTAAGTGGTATGAAAATTAAGCCATTAGGATGGAGACAGAAAGCATAGTCGGTTTCTTCCAGAGCCCACTCTGACTTTCATTAAACTTGCCCTTACTCCTCTTGAGCTCTGTGTAGGTAAACCTGGGTTTATTTTACCTGGGTAATGTTTTATTTTTTTTATTTTTTATTTTTTTTAAGATTTTATTTATTAGAGTGAGTGAGAGAGAGAGACAGAGAGAGAGAGAGAGCATGAGTAGGGGGAGGAGCAGAGGGAGAGGGAGAAGCAGACACCCCATTGAGCAGGGAGCCCAACACGGGGCTCGATCCCAGGACTCCAGGATCATGACCTGAGCCACCCAGGCACCCCCTGGGTAATTTAGATGACGTTAATGTGGAAGCATCTGAGCAGTTCACTAAAATACAGTATTATGGTATTGGCACGTGTCAAGAAGACTTGTTTACCACAAAGCAGTGAAGAATCTCTTGGTAGAGAGCTGGCCTGTGGTCGAACAAGTTCCCAAGAACTTGTTTGTGGCTGACTCAAGAGTGTCTTGCATTTGCTCTCTGTCTTCTACTTTCTGGACCTTGATTTTTGCACGTGGAATGCCATCCACCAGAGTTTTAAGATTATGTATACTATCTGTGTCTGCTACTGATAGTATTATGTATACTACTACTATCTGGGCTTCTGTTTTTTGTTTCTGAGCATAATTCCCACTCCCACCTTGAAGGTCTCTATCCTAGTTCTTTTCTGTTCTGGATATGTAGCTAAAAACCTTACCGATCAGATCAAACCAGAAACCAAAGAGCTTAATTCTTTCTTAATTAGTTTCAGAGGTAGAATTTAGAGATTCATCAGTTGCATAAAACACCCAGTGCTGATTTGCCTCTCTCTCTGTTTTTGTCTTATTTTATTTTTCCTTCCCTTCCCCTATGTTCATCTGTTTTGTTTCTTAAATTCCACATATGAGTGAAATCATATGGTATTTATCTCTCTCTGACTTATTTTGCTTAGCATAATACCCTTTGGTCTCATCCATGTCCCTGCGAATGGCAAGATTTCATTCTTTTTGATGGCTGAGTAATATTCCATTACATGTATATACACCACATCTTCTTTATCCATTCATCTGTCGATGGACATCTGGGCCCTTTCCATTGTATGGCTATTGCGGATCTTGCTGCTATAAACATTGGAGCGCATGTGCCCCTTTGAGTCACTATGTTTGTATCCTTTGGATAAATACCTAGTAGTGCAATTGCTGGGTCATTTCACTTTTTGAAGAACTTCCATACTGTTTTAGGAATGACTGCACCGGTTTGCATTTCCACCAGCAGAGCAAGAGGGTTCCCCTTTCTCCACATCTTCACCAACATCTGTTGTTCCCTGGTTGTTCATTTTAGCCATTCAGACTGGTGTGAGGTGGTATCTCATTTGTATTTCCCTGATGCCAAGTGATGTTGAGCATTTTTTCATGTGTCTGTTGGCCATTTTTATGTCTTCTTTGAAGAAATGTCTGTTCATGTCTTCTGCCCATTTCTTGACTGTTTTTTGTTTGTTTGCTTTTTGGGAGTTGAGTTTGATAAGTCAAAGAACTTAACTTGAGTGAAACTTGCATTTATATTGAAAACCCAACCACTTACAAAGGAATCTAATTCTAAAAGGAAAGTATTTAATCATGGAAGACAATTTCAAGAGTAAAGTATATATTCTTTGAAGACAACGTGAAAAGCACAAAGAAGAAAACAATGTATTATTCTACCACCAAGGAATTAGTACTGTTGTCATTTTGATATATGCATTTTCAACATGTGTGTGCATGTGCACACATGTGCACAGAATCTATCAAGTTTATTTAGATAGCATTTCTCCCAAGTTTGGTGCAGACACTATTCGTGGTATATGAGATATTGTGGAAAATATATGAATGAGCATTTTTCATTAATAGGTATATATTCTAATATGTATTATGAAATTATAACTAGCACATCAAACCTGTGATTTCATGGTTACAATTACTGTGAAAGACCTTTAGCTGTTGGGAGTCCTCATCACCTCTTCATTGCCTCACTCTTTAGGTGATTTAGGTGACTTTAATATCTAGCATATCAGCGATCTGGTCAGCTCTACCTTCAAAATATATTAGTAATTCAATTCTTTCACCATTCCAAATGCCATCATGATCCAAATGATCCAAGTCACAATGGTTTATTACAGTATTCTTTTAACTAGTGTCCCGCTTCAGTCCTTTATCAATCTGTGTTGGCTTCTCATCTCAGAGCAGAAGCCAGAGTCCTTACCATGATGTATAAGTCCCTACAAAATATATCCCCGTGTCTGCAGCCCGTACCTTTATGATCTCATCTCCTTTCACTCTTCTTACTCACTTTGCTTCACTCACATTGGCTTCTTTGCCCTTCTTTGAACACACCGGACATGTTTCCACCTTTTCCTTTGACCTTGTTATTCCATCATCCTGGAATGCTATCTCTCAGTTAGTCTCGTGGCCAGTCCCCTAACCGCAGGTCTTTCTAGTGAGGATTTACCTGGCTACCTTCTCTAAAATTCTAACCCCTTTCCTCACAAAGCCTCATATTCCCCTTGCCTGCTTTATTTTTTCTCCCTAACCGTGTCACTAACATGCTGTATATGTTATTTATTTTAGTAACAATTACACCACTAAAATGTAAGCTCCACTAAGGTAGGGATTTTTATCTGCTTTAGTCATTGCTGAATTTCCAGCACTTAGAACAGTTCCTGGCATATAGTAGGCATTTAATAAAACCTTGTCGAAAGAGTAGGTTAAATAAAAATCATGAGGGGACTTAAGGAGTAATGTTAAGTAACTCAATACATGTGCTGAAGGGATATATAAAAGTCATGAAAGCAAAGAATGATGTTTGAGAAACACTGATTTAAGTAATCTTTGAGTTTGTTTCTTTTGTGTTATTATAAATAGCACTGTAGTAAATATTCTTAATTTTTTTGTGCATGTTTATGATTATTTCCTTAAACTAAATGCTTAAAAGTGTAATTTCTGATTCTTAGGATATACAGTACTTAAGTCTTACCGAAACTAGAAACTTTACAGTTTACATTCCTCCCTCCAGTATATGAGTTGTCCCTGTTTCCTCCCATACCCCGCTGTGCAGTTATTTCAGTACTTTTTTATCTTTGCAAGTTGAATAGCTAAAAAAGTTATCTGAGTACCTTAACCTGTACTTCTTTGATAACTTATATGTATGAGCATTTTGTCGTATGTTTAATTTTGATCTTTTTATCCTTTTTTGTGAATTGTTTGCTCATGTCTGTTTTGGTCTGGGCTCTGGGTGTAGTAGACTGAAAACCTACAAGAACTGGTTTTATTGGACTGATATCAGAGGCACTCTGGTTTATCTTGAGGAATAGAATACAAAGGACAGTCATACCTCCCAGAGACAAGAATTGGAGAGTCAGCTTCCCTCTGTCATCCTCACTCTCCTGCTTTTCTTTACATCCTGCATTTCCCTTTCTTCCAGGCCTCTTCGCTCTCCCATAACTCTTTATTCCATCTGGTTTTGGCTTGCCATGTCACTTAGTTCAGCCCCTACTTCAAAGTGACCCTTCAGTTCAGGTGCCCGTCATCTAAGTGCCCTGGGTATCTGTGTCCCGGATTTCTAGGAGTGAGCAATTGATTGGCTCAGTTTCACTCCATGTTCAGTCGGCTGAGATTAGGATTAGGAGTTGAGGTACATGGGGCTGTTCTTTCTAGGCACTATGAATGAAGCAGCTTCTCTAGGAGAGACACAGCAGCTGGCATGTTCAGTACAGTGTCTTTTGCCCATTTTTTGATTTGTTGTGTTCATTTTTCTCTTTTGGATCCACAGAAATCCTTTACATATGGAGGCTAGTGTTGTCTTTATCTTATGGGTGTTTTTCTGTCCATTTATCATTTTTCTTTTGCTTGGTGTTTTTGCCATGTAATTAAATCAGTCAGTTAAAGCATGATTTCTGCTGGCATAATATTGAGAAATACCTTCTCTGTGAGGAAATTATACATTTAGCTATAACTTCTTCTAGTTCATGATGGTTTTATTTTTTATGTGCCCCCTGAATTGTGTTAAATTTTAGAGGAATTTGAGAAATGATTATCTTTGCCATAGTCATTCCAGGAATATAGTCTTCATTTAGTACTCATTTTTTTTTCTCTTAGCAAAGTTTTGTAGCTTTATTTTAGTTCTGTGCTTTTAAGTTTATTCCTAGCTACTTTATAAATTTTATTCTTATTATGAGCAGGATTTTTTTTTTCAGTTATGTTTTCTAATTGCTCCTTCATGGTTTATTAAAGCTATTTAAAAATATTTTTATTTTATTATTGACCACCTCAGGCAGGCTGGCTCATACTAGTTCTAATAACTTTTTTACTTGATACTTTTGGGCTTTACATGTGGAGAATTTTAATATATAAGTAATTATCACTTTATTTCTACCTTTCTTTCTTCTTTCTTTTATTTTGTGGTAGATCTTTTAGGATGGGGATAATAATAGTTGTATTGAAATGTAGGGCATATCTTATACTGTTGTAGTTTGTTAGGGATAATTCTGATTAGAATGCTCTGGGAACATGTAAGTAAATGAAACTAGTGGAAAATGGGTCTTGACCCCCAATTTTTTTCCACTGCTTTGTCTTAGAGCCTGAACATTTCACTTGCTACACTATTTCTGGTCCAACCACTGCCTCTAGAAAGACCCATAAAACATAAAATGCACATATGATCCCTCCCATTAACATATTATACTTGCTAATATAGCATGTCATGGATTTAGTTTTCTGATGGATTTAGTTTTCTGTTTCTGGTCTACTGTTATTATGGAAAATTGAGAAGTACACCTTAAATGGAATAGAAAGTGTTTTGATGCTGATGTCAGCAGGAAACCTTCATAATGTAGCAGCTGCATGCCTCTCTAGCTTCTTCTTCTGCCAGTGCTGTGTTCGGCATACCTCCCACTTCCACGCCAGAGTGAATTTTTGCTTTCTTAACTATGTTTTGTTCTGGTGCATTGGGCTTTCCTGTTCTCCCCCCCCACCCACCCCTAGCCTAGCGTCCTTGTTCTCAGGGTCAACTTCAGTATCACTTTCTCTAGGAAGGCTGATTTCCTTAGACAAAGCTGTATTCCTAATGTATTCCTTTCCTTAGACTACCATGTATTCCTAATGCACCTGGTATTTTCTTTAAAATAACATTGCAATTTTTAGGGGCACTTTGGTGGCTCAGTCAGTTAAGCATCTGCCTTTGGCTCAGGTCATGATCCTAGGGTCCTGGGATCAAGTCCGACATCGGGCTCCCTGCTCAGCTGAGAGTCTGCTTCTCCCTCCCCCTCTTCTACTCCCCCTACTTATGGGCTATCTCTCAGATAAGTAAATGAAGTAATTAATTAATTAATTAAAATCTTTTAAAAAATAACATTGTAATTTTTTAAATCACTCCTTTTAAAAATTGTTAACAGCTATTCAACTGTGACCTCAAACTGCAATGCCAGGGAGTGTATCTTATATCTGTGTTATTGACCATTATGTCTGACGTATAAAAGTTCTCACCCAATAAATGCTTCCTAAAGTAATGATTAAAAGGGGAATGGACGATAGTGCTTGGCATGCTTATCAGTGAGTTTATCGGTAAGATACTGCAGGGAGCTGCCTGGATTAGCAGCAGTAGTAGCAAGAGGGAAGTTGGTGGAGTTGAAAGGGGTAGGGACAGGGTATGCCTTCGTCAGAAACACTTAATTGTACTTGGAGTTGAACCTATGCAGAACTGAAGGGAAGGCCTGTCTTCTGTTATTGGAGTCCGAACAAAGAGTTTTGAGGAATTTAGAAGGCCGTTTCATACATGGATGAACTCTGTATCCCCTTGTGTACCTTGGACATGAAGGAAAATATAACCCTGTACTTTATGCTTTTACCCTTTAATTTCTTTGCCCTCCAGGGTTGAAGTAGTGCAGCTACTGGACTTTTACATCCTCTAAAATGTCAGGCTATCTCATAAAGTTCAGGAACCCCACCTACAAGGAAGACCATATTTAAGAAGTCAGAGTGAAAAAAGGCAACAGGAAAAACAGGAATGTCTACAAAAATGTAGTATTTGGTGCTCTTTTGTTGTCAAAAGAAAGGAAGGTTTGCTTTTGTGAGCCTGGATGGTACCAGTTTATGAAAATATTTCCAGCAGTGAATAAAAAATTATCATATGGTTTCAATGTTCTTCAAGTTAAACTTGTCTTCCTATGCTTCTTTTTTTTGTGTGTTATCATATTCTATTATAAATTATAAACTGTGGGGCACCTGCGTGGCTCAGTTGGTTAAGTGGCTGCCTTGGGCTCAGGTCATGATCCCGGAGTCCTGCATTTAAACCCCACATGGGGCTCCCGGCTCAGTGGAGAGCATGCTTCTGCCTCTCTCTCTCCCTCTGCCCCCCCTTCTGGTGCGCACGCACGCTCTCTCTCTTTCTCTCTCTCTCAAGTAAGTAAAATCTTTAAAAAAAGTAAATTATAAACTGTGAACTCAGAACTGAATATAAACAGGAAGACCAAATACATTTTGGTTTTTATTTTCTATATCTCATTTATTCGTACTATGTCTTTCTTAGGAAATCTGCTGTTCGGCATAATGTTGAATTGGTATTAAAAACAAACACAGCAATTGAGCTGATTTTATGTGAGATTACTATATGACTAATAAACAAGTTGAGACTGTGTATTTTGGCAGTTTGAGTTGTGGTGCTATATTTCAGTTCATAGTAATTCTAGAGCTGAACACTGGCTCAGATTTAATTAACCCTTTCACTTTACAGACAAGGTAGCTGAGATATTAAGTGGCTTACCTGAGGTCATGTGGCCTTCCAGCTTCAGGGCCAGACTAATAATAGTAGCCACACTATTGTATGCACTCGATGATGGTAACACTCTTACCTATTTTACAGAAGTGGAAAGTGAGGCTCAGAGAAGTAACTTCCTCACCTTCACACAGCTGTTGCGCATGAAGCCAGGATGTGAACCAGAGTCTGGGTCTCACATCCTTGCTTTTAACCACTGAGTTGTTTTGCTTCTCCACTCAGTCCAGTATTCTGTGCTGGTCATCACGCTGCCACGTAGCATTGTTTCAGTATTGCTATTTCCCCAGTGTTTGGCTCTAGAGGTGTTTTTCATGCCTGAGAATGGTATTAGCTTTTCCCCAAGACATGCTCTGTCCTCAGAGCTGGTTGAGGTTGAACGGATCTAGTCTGTGATTAAGTAACCTTGAGACAGGAAATAGGTCTGCAAGCAGTAGGGCCAGTTCCCCCAAAAGACAAATACAACTTCTTCAGGGACATAGCTCAGGTTATGCTGCAGTCCTTTTATTGCCTTTCTCAACCATGGAATTTTTTAGTTAACTAATTTCTTTTTCCTCAAAAGCCAACAGATGAAATGTGTTGATGCTATCATAGCTGAAGGGTACTCCGATACTTACTAAATATTTATCTACCATAGATTACAGAAGGTAATTTCTACTGGCATTCTTTGAAATGAATTGTAGTATGCATCTGTTCTTTGTCCTCTTGGGAAGTAGCTAAAAGAAATCCTCAGGAGCTTTGGTGCATAAAATTTGCTCTAAAGCTAGGTTTAGCACCAAATGGATCTGTTTTAGATGTGGGCCACAGGGGTTTATCATCGGGAAAACCAAGTAGAACCTGAATGCATTTTACTGCACTTGTGGAATCCAGAGTCCACGGTGTCCAGAGGGCTTATTCATTCAGTAGAAAATCGCTAAGGTTTGGTGTTTCTAGAGCTTTCTGAGGGAAAAAATGGTTGTGCTTTTTGCCAATCAGGTTCATGTGAGATGGTAGCCTTTTAAAAATTTCTGTTTATAAAATTATAATAAAAATTTTCTCTCAAACTTTAGAGCATCTTTTAATTCATATCCTATATATTATTTTATTTCAAGACAGAATTAAAGAAGTGCTCTTGTAGAGGTCGAGCAAAAGTGCTGTGGGATTGTAAAGTCAAGTCATTTGAGGGCTTGGATCGGCTGTACAGAGGCATGAGTAGATTTCCATATGCTAGGGAAGACAAAGCACGCTTGGAGCTAAGGGAGCACTAACCTGAGCAAAGGGTCTGCATAGCGCACAGGGAAAGATGCAGTGGGGACCGAGCCTAGAGACTTGATATCAGATGATACTAAGAATACCGTGCTAGGAACAGTGCGATGAACATCATGCTGAGGAGGTAGGAGGATAGGTAGGCTTCGGAATTTTTTTTAAGAGAATGATATCCATCCTATGATAGCAGGAGAATTCTGGACGAATGGAGGTTGGATTAGAAAGAAAAGGCCCATGGTGATTGAATGTGTCTAAAGATTTCGGGTTATATAACCTTGAAACTTTCCTCCTTCTGTATTTTTTGATGAATTTTTATTTTTCCATATGTAGTTATTAAATAAATGAACATTAAATTTATTTTAATCAAATATTAAATACATTAATTAAGTATTTAATTTAATATTAATTTTAAAATTAAAATTTAAAAAATTTTCGATGTCAGGTACCTTGCCTTTTCATTATAAAGAAAACTGCCTTTAAAAAAAACAAAAAGAAACATGAATAAGACCGTTTTTTTCTGTTATCAAAATTTGGATGTGGTAACTTGGTTGTTTCTGTAACTTGTAAATAGACTTGAATCTTCAGTATTATTAAGTGTTTGGGCATTTCTCATTAGTAAATACATATAACAAAAAAATCAGCAACTGTAATACTCGTTTGTAATTATAAAAGACTAGTTATTTTGGTAATTTGGGCTGCTTTCTACAATTAGTTCAGGGAAAAGTGGAAAATTAGAGTATGAGGATGATGTGTTTCCTCTGGTGAAATTTGTGAAGTAGAAATAACCCAGAACCAAGGAGCTAGAGGATTTGGCTTATAGTTCTGCTGCTTGTAACTTTTAAATTACGCAACTCAGGGATCTTGTTAACTTCTCTGAGTCTTTTCTTATAAAATACAAGTAAACTGTCCACCCTACAAGGAGTTTGAGACCCAAGTGATCTAAGAATGAGAAACATCAGATTTTATTGCTGATATAAAATTACATGCATTATCCCTGTCTTTCCTAAAACAGTCTAACTTGTGTTTCTTATCTTGGCTAAAAGTTGGTTAAATTCACTATTATTCACCCAACATCCTTAAGTTGTACAAAGCCAAAAGCCTGGAAATCTACCTCGATTCCTCTCCTTCCTTCATTTCCCAAGTGTAATTGGCTAAAACATTTTACCACTTTTACTACTTTTCTTACAATTCTGCTCATTAGCTCCATATTCATTACCTTGTATTGAGTCTTGTGTTTTTTGCCTGACCTTTGCAGTAGTTTAATAATTGGAAGCCCCTCTCTTCAGTCTCTCCTCCTAACAAACATTTGAATGGCACTACTTTCCAGCTGCCATTTTAAGCACTTTATAAATTCCAACTCATTTAATCCGTCCCTGTAATCCAGTCACCTTCCATAATGCCACCCAGTGATCTCTCCCAAATCTGGCCATTTTTCTTACCTTCTTAAGTCTTTGGCTGGTTGGCTTGCCTGAGTATTCATACTCCTCCTTCCCCCTCTCCTACGTTGTAATCTGGTGACACTGGCCTGTTGCAGTTCTCTGAACAAGCCATTTGGTTTTACTGCTCTGTAACTTGCATGTAGCCATTCCCGGTGCTGGGAGAGCCTTTCTTTCATCACTAT
>NW_026623023.1:0-18001 GCF_023065955.2 Ursus arctos
ATACGCAACTAAAGAATCATCGAACTTTACATCAAAAACCAGGGATGTGCATGGTGACTAACATAATAAAAAAAAAAACATTAAAGAAAATAAAATACTGTGTAATGTTCCAAAAAAAAGAAATTTAAAACTATTTCAATCTAGGTGATAATCAAAATTGACATTATTAGAGGGAAATTTTTAGTACTGAATGGATATAAAAATGTCCAGTGACTATAAAATTTTCTGCTTATTTATGAATAAAAGTATATCAGGTACTTTGGTATACTTACAGCGAGGACGGTTCTCCAGATGTAAATGAGAAAGGCACAAATGCCCAAATAGCCAGTAAGAATGGCAAAGTTCCACAGAACTCCAGCCCCATCAAGGCCGAGAATGAAACGGTCAGGCACAACGTGGACAAGCTGAAACAACATTTGAGATAATGAAGAATCTCAACGACATTCACAATGTATATGTCACAAGGAATCAACTTCACAGACTCCCCACCAGCCTCCAGGAAGTAAGCACACCTCTCAACTGCCTCCTCCTGGAGGAGAAGGAGCACAGAGGGATTACAAAGGAGCAGGGGCCAACTTTGGGGACTGATGAGTGTGTTTGCTCTCTTACTTGGTGATGGTTTCATTGCTGCTTACCTATGTCAAATATCAACAAACTGTATTCTTTAAAAAGATGTTGTGATCATACAACATGGAAGCTGTAGGAAAAATCTAATAGGCAAATCTTAAGAGATTTTATTTTCCCTACAAGCACATTGCAGATATTTTTTCTATAGCTAACAGAACTTAAGAATTTATAAGTCAAAATAAAATAGACAATGCAAGTAAATGTAAATTTAGAGTAGGTAAGAAGTCAGTGACTTCTATTGTACATCCATGAAGGACCTGGATAAACTCCTTTGGAACATTTCAAAAAATACACCCAACATGTATGGAAAAACAAGAGAAAGCAAGAATAAAACATGTACTAGAGATAAAAATGAGAATGTTATATGGACAGATGTTCAGATAAGGACATAAGTGAGACAGACAGGTTTCTCATTAACTCATTAATATAACATGGGATTGTTATTCCAACAAAAATAAATTATAGTTATTGTTTGGTTTCTGAAAACATTGATGTTTTCTTTCAATGCTCACTTTGTTTCTGAATCACAGTCCAAAACATCAGATTTCTGAAGTACATAAAGATTTGCATCATCAGGTGATCTTGTATATTTTGAGGATATCTGTGAGGTTTTAGTTACTCGAACACCTATCTCCAAAAAGCCAATGAAAGGAATCCATGTTCCTATTTCTTAGTATTGTAACTAAATCAGTCAGTAGCAATTATAAAATTTAACTTTTTAAAGAGAGAAAACATTAAAATAAAAGATTGCATTTATTTATTTGAAAGAGAGAGAGAGCATGAGCTGGGGGAGGGGCAGAGGGAAAGGAGGAAGCCGACTGCCTCTGAACAGGAAGCCAGACAGGGCTCAATCCCAGGACCCTGGGATCATGACCCAAGCCTAAGGTAGACGTTTAACTGCATGAACCATCCAGAGGCCCCTGAATTCTAAAAGAATACTAAATTCCTAGATATGGACCCCAAAATAAAGAACACATCTCATTTTACAAAAACTAGAGTTATAAGTATTTCAGGAGAAAAGACGTTCACGATGCAATTTGTACTAACTCACACCAAGCTTGAATTTTGTGCAAACACAACTCTCTAGAAAGTAGCCCCTGAAATCTATAACATTTCCATCTTCAGCCCTCACTGCTGAGGTCAGGAAAATGTGTGCTGGTGGAAACATACACTGTCTTTGAATAGCCACTGTCTGAAAGAGAGCAGTAGCTGTCAGCACTATGGTTGATCACGGGGATCAATTGCACACAAGACAGAGGCCATCTTGTCATGAATGTAAAACACGCCCAGTCGTGGGCACTCGGTACATCTGGCAGCTGTCTGGATGCTGACCAGCAGCTGACTCTTAACTGGATGACATCCAATGGGGCCAATAACACTAGGTTTTCAGAGACAGTGGCCATGAGCAGGTGGAGGTGGGAAATGCAAGACCAGTTAGTTCATGCAAGAGCCCAGAAATGAGGCAGGGTGAGAAAGCTGAACTGATGCAGTTGAGATGATGACTGGGTAGAGGGGAATAATTCCAATCAAGACTACCAAGAAATGTCCTCCTTTGAAGACTCAAAAGAAACAGAACAGAGTCTATTTTGACTGGAGGTATTTGTGTGGAATGATTCTGCCTCAATATAAGGATCCTTCCTGACTACTGACACTTTCCAGATCTCTCTGTAAGAATCTGGTGCAAGCCGATCTAAAGAAGTCTACTTATTTCTAGGGGTGTTCCCTGTCTGTCTCTTTCTTTCTCTCCTGAGGGTACAGGTTTTACTTTTTAATGACAAAATGAAATATTCACACTGGAAACCAGGTATTTCTTTATATTTGGACAATCCTAAGGACGTTCAGGACCTTTTTACTTTGGGGAAATCAACACTCTGTACATACTTGGCCTAAGAAAGGACGACAACTCATTCACTTCCTGATCCCACCACTCCTAGTGATTTTCCCATGACAAATGTCTCAGCAGAATAAGGTCACTTAGTGTCTGCTGGGCGTCTCAGGGCTCCCATGGACCTGGTGGGACACAGAGTCCCTGGGGACAGCCTCCAAGACCAGAAGGAAAGGGCTGACTCAGAACTTGTTAAAAGTCAACAAACCAGGAAGCATGGAGCACAAAGGACATTTCACTTTTTTTTTTTTTAAAGATTTTATTTATTTATGTGACAGAGTGACAGAGAGACAGCCAGTGAGAGAGGGAACACAGCAGGGGGAATGGGAGAGGAAGAAGCAGGCTCATAGCGGAGAAGCCCGATGTGGGACTCGATCCCGGTACGCTGGGATCACGCCCTGAGCCGAAGGCAGACGCTTTAATGACTGCGCTACTCAGGCGCCCAGGACATTTCACTTTTTAACACTCTAGTCCCAACACCAATGCTTGAGATATCTTTGTTCCCAGGGCTGCCAAACTCCACAAATATCAACAATGTGCTGATAGGAAAACAAACTACACATAAGATGGACCCTAAACTTACAAGGCTTGAAGCAGCAGCTTCACCGGGCTTCCAGAAGCCAGTCTAATACCCATAGTTCCTATTAAATTCGAGTTCCTGACATTTTTAAGGACAATTTTAATGAGATATAATGTACATATCATCTAAGCCCCCTCTTTAAGACAAAGAGCTCAATGGCTTTTCGTATCTTCACAAATCCTTCCTTCTTGACACCATAAACCTAGTATTTTCAGGTTTCCATCCTGCCAGCACTGTGGTTTTTGGACCAAGCAGCGCAGACAGGATGTAGAACTTGGTGTGGACAGTTGTGGCCACAACCCCTTCAGGCTGACCGAGAAACCTGCCCTGTGGTGCTCGGTCTTCAGGGAAATGTGAAGGTCTTCTGAAGTTCCCATCAAGAACCCCAGGAAAAAGCTGTTATTTAACCACCGTGTCAAAGAACCCACTAGGAAGGAAGACACTACCAGCAGCTTTGGGGCACCTGGGTGGCTCAGTCAGTTAAGTGACAAAGTCTTGGTTTGGATCAAGTCGTGATCTCATGGTCCTGAGATTGAGCCCCTCTTTAGGCTCTGGGCTCACCACACAGCTGGCTTGGGATTCTCTCTGTCCCTCACCCTCTGCCCTTCCCTCTGCACCTGTGCCCTTTCTCTCTCTCAAATAAATCAAATCTTAAAAAAAAGAAAAGAAGGAAGACACCACTGAAGTGCCATGTTTACTCAGATTTGGGTTTGGGGAACCGGGACACCGGAGCAAGAGCAGCCAGAACAGTCTCTGCACCTTCATGTCTTGGTCCTTTCAAGGGGCACTGGGGCACCAGGGAGGAGGTGGAGATCGGGGGTGGTGTGGGAGTGGGGGTGGGTGGGGTAGGGAGTGGTGGGAGGGGATAGGGTGGTAAATAGGGATGGGGGTAAGGTGGAAATAGAGGGTAGGATTGGGGAAGGTGTTTGTCAGGACAAGAGGAGGTCTTGGACAGTGTCAGGGTCAGATCAAGTACTCAAGGGGAGGCAGGAGGGTTCAGAAAGGTTAGTAGGTCAGCAGGTTAGTAAATCACTAGGTCAGCAGGATACAGTAGCAGGTTAAACGATTGGAGGAGGATCCACCTTCTTCCAAGCCTTAACCTGACTGAAGGTATCCTTAGCAACACAGAGGCTGTATACTTTCTCTCGACCAATCAGCTGCCTTTGCCCCTGGTACATCATAATGGACACCCCGTGTGACCTCGTTTGTAAGTATCCCCTTCCCAACTGTCGTCTCACCACACACCATCCCAACGACAGGTCTTCTCTGGAACGTTGGCAGACCTTCTTGTTTCTGCTCCCTCCCAACCCAGGTCCCTGTTCCCTCTTTTTTTCTATTTTTTATTTATGTATTTATTTATTTAATTTTAATGTTTTTTAATTATATTATGTTAGTCACCATACAGTACATCCCTGGTTTCTGATGTAAAGTTTGATAATTCATTAGTTGCGTATAACACCCAGTGCACCATGCTATACGCGCCCTCCTTACTACCCATCACCAGTCTATCCAATTCCCCCACCCCCTCCCCTCTGAGGCCCTCAGTTTGTTTCTCAGAGTCCACAGTCTCTCATGCTTCATTCCCCCTTCTGATTACCCCCCATTCTTTATACCTTTCTTCCCTTAGCGATCATCCTAGTTCTTATCTTCCATAGATGAGAGAAACCATAAGATAATTCTTTCTCTGCTTGACTTATTTCACTTAGCATTGTCTCTTGCAGTGCCGTCCATGTTGCAGTAAGTGTTGAGAACTCGTTCTTTCTGATAGCGGAGTAATATTCCATTGTATATATGGACCACAACTTCTTAATCCAGTCATCTGTTGAAGGGCATCTCGGTTCCTTCCACGATTTAGCTATTGTGGACAATTCTGCTATGAACATTGGGGTGCATATGGCCCTTCTCTTCACTACGTCTGCATCTTTGGGGTAAATACCCAGTAGTGCAATGGCTGGGTCATAGGGTACCTCAATTTTTAACTTTTTAAGGGACTTCCACACTGTTTTCCAGAGTGGCTGTACCAACTTGCGTTCCTACCAACAATGTAGGAGGTTTCCCCTTTCTCCACATCCTCTCCACCAATTGTTGTTTCTCGCCTTGTTATTTTTGCCATTCTAACTGGCATAAGGTGGTATCTCAGTGTGGTTTTGATTTGAGTTTCCCTGATGGCTATGATTTTGAACATTTTTTCATGTGTCTGTTAGCCATTTGTATGTCTTCATTGAAAAAGTGTCTGTTCCTATCTTCTGCCCATTTTATGATTTGTTTCTCACATATTCAGTTTGAGAACTTCTTTGTAGATCTTGGATACCAGTCTTTTATCTGTAGCATCATTTGCAAATATATTCTCCCATTCCGTGGGCTGCCTCTTAGTTTTTTTGACTGTTTCCTTGGCTGTGCCGAAGCTTTTTATCTTGATGAAGTCCCACAAGTTCATTTTATCTTTTGTTTCTCCTGCCTTTGGAGATGTGTCATGAAAAAGGTTGCTTTGGCTGATGTCGTAGAGGTTGCTGCCTATGTTCTCCTCTAGGATTCTGATAGATTCCTGTCTCACATCGAGGTCTTTCATCCATTTGGAGTTTATTTTTGTGTATGGTGTGAGAGATTGGTCAAGTTTCATTCTTTTGCATGTAGCTGTCCAATTTTCCCAGCACCATTTATTGAAGAGACTGTCTTTTTTCCACTGGATGTTTTTCCCTGCTATATCAAAGATTAGTTGCCCAAAGTGTCGAGGGTCCATTTCTGGAGTCTCTACTCTGTTCCATTGGTCTATGTGTCTGTTTTTGTGCCAGTACCATGCTGTCTTTGTGATCATAGTTTTGTAGAACAGCTCAAAATCCGGCAATGTGATGCCCCCAGCTTTGTTTTTCCTTTTCAACAGTTCCTTGGCGATCCGGGGCCTTTTCTGGTTCCATACAAATTTAAGGACTATTTGTTCCAGTTCTTTGAAAAATGTCATCAGTGTTTTGAGCGGGATAGCAATGAAAGTGTAGATTGCTCTGGGTAGCATGGACATTTTAACTAGGTTAATTCTTCTGATCCATGAGCATGGAATAGTTTTCCATCTTTTTGTGTCTTCCTCAATGTCTTTCAAGAGTGACTTATAGTTTCTAGAATATAGGCCCTTTACATCTCCGGTTAAGTTAATTCCAAGGTAACGTATGGTTTTTGGTGCTATTGTAAATGGGATGGATTCCCTAATTTCTCTTTCTTCAGTCTCAGTATTTGTGTATAGAAATGCAACTGATTTCTGAGCATTGATTTTGTATCCCGCCACATTACTGAATTGCTCTATAACTTCTAGTAGTTTGGGAGTGGATTCTTTTGGGTTTTCCATATAGAGTATCATGTCATCTGTGAAGAGAGACATTTTGACTTCTTCCTTGCCAATTTGGATACCTTTTATCCCTTTTTGTTGTCTGATTGCTGTTGCAAGGATCTAGTACTATGTTGAATAATAGTGGCGAGAGTGGGCATCCTTGTCGTGTTCCTCATCTTCAGGGAAAGGCTTCCAGCTTTTCCCCATTGAGAATGATATTTGCTGTAGGCTTTTCATAGATGGTTTTTATGAGATTGAGGAATGTACCCTCTATCCCTACACTCTGAAGGGTTTTAATCAGGAAAGGATGCTGTATTTTGTCAAATGCTTTTTCTGCATCAATTGAGAGGCTCATATGGTTCCTGAGTCTTTTCTTGTTGATATGATGTATCACGTTGATCGATTTGCAAATGTTGAACCACGCTTGCATCCCAGGTAGGAATCCCACCTGGTCATCATGGATAATCCTTTTAATGTACTGTTGGATTCTATTAGCCAGGATCTTGTTGAGGATTTTGGCATCCATATTCATTAGGGAAATCGGTCTGTAATTCTCCTTTTTGATGGGGTCTTTGCCTGGTTTGGGGATCAAGGTAATATTGGCCTCATAGAATGAGTCTGGTAGCTTTCCTTCTGTTTCTATTTTTTGAAATAGCTTTAGGAGAATAGGTATTATTCCTTCTTTGAATGTTTGGTAGAATTCCCCAGGAAAACCGTCCGGGCCTGGAGTTTTGTTATTTGGAAGGTTGTTTAGCACTGACTCAATCTCTTCATAATTAATTGGCCTGTTTAAAAAATCAATTTCTTCCTGTTTCAGTCTTGGTAGTTTATAGGTTTCCAGGAAAGCCTCCATCTCTTCCAGATTGCTTAATTTATTGGCATAGAGCTGTTGATAAATGTTTCTAATAATCCTTCCAATTTCATTGGTGTTGGTTGTGAACTCTCCTTTTTCATTCATAATTTTATTAATTTGGATCCTTTCTCTATTCTTTTGGATAAGTCTTGCCAGCGGTTTGTCAATTTTATTGATTCTCTCAAAGAACCAGCTTCTAGTTCTGTTGATCTGCTCCACTGTACTCCTGGTTTCTAATTCATTGATTTCTGCTCTAATCTTGGTCAACTGTTTCCTCATGCGTGGATTAGGCCCGTCCCTCTGTTGCTGTTCCAGCTTCTGGAGGTGAGAATATAAAAACTGCATTTTAGATTTTTCTATTCTTTTGAGTGAGGCTTGGATGGCTATGTATTTCCTTCTTCTGGGCGCTCTCTCCTTCCTTTCCCAACTCCCGTCCTAGGGCCATTGGCTGAACAACATAAAAAACAAAGGAGGATAGAACTGCAACAACAATCAAATACTCAAGCAGGGTGGGAGGTTTCAGCCCCCTCTCAGCAACTCAGTGCAGATTGAACATCCATAAGATGTAGGTCCTGAAAGCAAACCATCTGAATCCCACAGCTATCTCCACATATCTGTCCACATCCTTATACCACTGTGGAGGACACATTAACTGTAGGCACACAGGGTGCAGTTACAAAAATGCACCCGATTTATTTTGTCCACAGGGGAAATTTCAATGTTTCCAGGGAGTGAAATCACACAGAGTACATTTTGGTAATAAAATGGGCTAGAAATCACTATAAAAAGCTAACTAGAAATTCCCGTATGTTTGGAATTTGAGAAGTAACTCTGTAAATAAGAGTAAAGAAATCCCAAAGAAAAAGAGCGATGTTGGAACTCAGTGAAATGAGCATCATAAAATTATAATCAAATACGTCTTCTGGCCAGAAATTCCTGGAATATTGGTGTGAGAAGATTGTACGGTCTCAAAATCATCCCTAATTGACCAAGACATTTTAATACTGCAAACAGCGGTAGATCTGTCACTTATCTCTATGACCCTCCTACCCATTAGCTTGGGCTTTACGTTATGAACCACACAGGGAATCAATCCAAGCTGACTCTCATGGGATCTCCTGGGACCTCCAGGAATGAGAGCATTTTAAGAGAAAACGTTCACCAGCTTCTCTCCTGGGAGATCCAGGGGCCCAGGTTACTCGATGAACCCCTGTGATCATCTCTCCTGGGCCCTGTCCTGAGCGGCACTTCCTAAACTGTTTCTCTCTAGGACTAACACAATGTTTCCCCAACTCATTCAGGCCCAAGGCAGCTGAAAATCAGTGCTCTACAAACCACCACTTCATTATTTTGCAAATTTCTTGTAAATAGGAACCATTCTAGCTCTGCTAAACTAGGAAAACAGTATCTTTAACATAAATATAGAGAAACGATAAAAAAACAAGCGAACAAAAACAAAAGAAGGATCACAAAACATTAGTATTAAATTCTGTTTAGATGCCATTGCAGGCCTCAAGAGCCCCAGAGTTGGGCAGTCCTGGTTATAGAAGGAGAGACCAGCTACAGAAGGGGTGGAGTCAGACTAGCCCAAAAGTGAACAGAGAGAGGCCCAGGCTATAAGGGGGACTAGGGAATTCCATGAAGGATGGCCAGGGTCACCTGATTATAACTGGAACAGGGAGCAGGGAAAGAAGAAGCAGTGAACAGAGTTTGGGGGCATCAAACAGGTGAGATCATTCATGGAGGTGAAAAGTGTCCCCAAAGCCAGTGTCAGCCTCCCATCCACAAAGCCCTTCGTGGCCCCTGGAGACAGGGCCGGGAGCCGAGAGTTTGAGATCCAGCTGTGCTGCTTACCAGCTGTGTGACCCTGGGCTGGTTTCCTTCAGTGAACTGCGAGTGTCCACGCCTGTGTCCGTAACTGTGCGGAGGCCAAGTGAAAGACACATGCTGAGCACCTTTGGACATCAGTATCATCGTCTCCATGGGGCAAGTGTCTCCCAGATCTGGTGCCTCACGTCAGCTGTTATGTCACACCAGTGTTGCACTGGTGACAACCACAGGTCCCTCCTGTGTCAGGCCTGTGCTAAGTCGCGTGCTTTGCACACATCATCTCTCAGGCTCCAGATGGCAGGAGGAGGTCATGAAGAGTGGACAGAGTTATGGGCCCCTGGCGAGGCTGAGGGATTCCTGGGCCCTGGGAAGGGTGAGTGAGTGGGGTCCCCTAGGGAGGGCTGAGAAATGCAGCTCCTGGGCTTACCTTGGAAGGAATGGGGGATTGGGCACCCCTGGAAAGGACTGGAGGAGTCTTACAGGATTCCTGGGTCCCCACAGGGCAGATCCCTCCCACACCTGTGCTGATAAAGGCTGGCATCTGGAAGCAACAGCAGCAGCAGCAGCATTCAGAGGCAGCAGAGGGAGCAGATCCATGGGAGGCTGGATGGAGCAGTGAAGAATGGTCTGGCAGCCAAGTGGACTCACCAGGCTGGGCTGCCCTCGGCCCCTTCCCCTTCCCCAGCCACCTCACTAGCTCTGGCCTTGACCTCACCCTCTAGCAGGGCATGCGCAAGCCAGGCAGAGGTGGACACCTGGGGCCAAGGAAGGGTCCCTCCCCAGATCTCTGTGTCCTGGTTGTTGAATAGACAAAAGGAGTCACCCAGGGCCCCTGGAACCAGGAGGAGAATCTGGCCCGAGAGGCCTCTCTGCTGGGGCTTGGGGAGAATCATGGAAGGACAGCATTTAGCACTGGTTCATTCACAGAATAAAAGCACAACACAAGTCCCCTTGGATGCTGATATCCGTTTATTACCCCAGCCACATTCTGAGCGCTCACTCGGGGACTTGGAAGCAGGAGAGTAACTGACATTAATTTAAAAGAACAAAAATGCTGAAATGTGGTGCTCTTACAAATCAACGTCCAACACTCCCCCCCTCACACTCTCCATAGTGGGGAAACTGAGGCAGCCAGGGATTTGGCAAAGATGACACAGTGGTTTCTGAGGGTTTTGCTGATTACATCTGACTGAACTCCTTTTTCCAAAGGTCACTCCTTTTAATCTTGCCAGTGATGGTTTTGGGCGGTTCTGAGACAAATTCCACCTGGTCAAGGATAAAGCAAACTCATCCTGACTTAGTCCAGCTGTCATTTCCTACCAATGCCCCATGCACCTCCTCTGCCCCTGCACAGTCCCCTAGAAGGGGTGGCACCATGTGGTGGCCCCAGTAGGCTCCACCAAGCATGTCAGGGTGTCATCTGACCCTGGAAGTTAGATGCATCCCTGTGACGTGCTCTGGCCAGTGAGATGTGAGTGGGAGTGAGGGGTGCCACCTCAAACAGAACACTTGGGACAACTGAGTCTGGCATCCCCTCTGTCCATCTCATATAGCACCTGGCAGTTACCTACGGTGGGTCTGCTTTTATCCTGGTCCCAGGAAGACCATGTGGGTGTCTGGCAGGAGCAAGAAAGATACTTCCCTCGTTAGAAGCCGCTAAGACACAGGGCTACTAGTTACACACAGTAACATCTGGCCCATGCTAACTGGCAGGCACCCTCCGGTCTACTCTCTATGAGGCAGCACAGCCTAACATGCAAAGCATGAACTCTGTTGTCAGATACACATGGCTTTGAGCTCCAGATCTGCCCTTTTCTTCACTCCAACCTCAGGCAGTTTACTGTGAGTCTTTGAGCCTCCATTTCCACTCTGCAAAATAGACGGTTATACCATCTCAGGTTTGGAGGGGCTGAAATGAAACAGTAATACATGTAAAGCTTTGAGTCCAGTGCCTGGCACACATAGTAAATGTTCAATAAATATTAGCTGCATGCCTTTATGTTTCGAAGGTAGACATTCAGAAAGCACAGGAACGTATTATTACGAAAGAAGGACATGTTAAATTTTTGGCCCGTGTATCCTTTCAAACTTTGTTTTTCAACAAATAGCATAATATTTACATTCATTCACAGCCCTTTTCCTCTCAACAAGATACTGTGTTCTTTCCATGTTACAAATAACTACCTGCATCATGTTTTTAAGTTATATAATATTAAATACCATGAATAATTTAATCATTTCTCTATTGTTGGGCATTTTCATAGGTTGCAAATGGCATCAAAGACAAATGAAGTAGAATAAAGTCCATCATAATGTATTGCAGGCTAGAATAAATATTATTCTATTAACTCTTCTTTGTTATGTATCTATAAACATATTGGGTTGCGATTTAAAATGTATTCCTGGAGAGAATCCAAGATGGAGGAGGAACAGAAGACCTTAATTTCATACGGTTCCTGGAATTCAGCTAGATAGCTATCAAACCATTGGAACATCTGTGAACGCAACACAAGATGGAATAAAAGAATAGCTGCAACTCTCCAAATAGAACAAGTGACCACCTTCTCCAACGTAGGAGGTGTGAAGTGAATCTGAGGTGATATGCGGAAAGATAAACTGCAGGGGGAGGGAACCTCTGTTAGTTGGCTACAAGAAAGTGGTAGAGAAATGTAGCACAAAATCAGAGCTTTTAGAAGTCTGCTCCAGTGAGGGATGTCCCTGCCTGAAAGGTGCCCAGGTGGCAAAACAGGGCAGAATCCTAGGTGGGTTAGTGTGGTCTCGGGATCCCCGGGGTCACAGAAATAACAGGGGTGCCTGAGTGTGGCAGAGCTCGCAGGCATCGGAGCAGGGAGCCACCTGGAATCAGTGAGCCCAGGAGTGGGCTCTTAGCTCAGGGATGCCATATACCATGAACTGCAGAATGGTCAGGCAACCGCTCTCTGAGCAGGGGCCCAGCAAATGGCAGAACCAGCAGAATCCCCCATTCCTCCCCAGGGAGGAACAGCTCAGGGTGTGCACTGCAGGAGTCTGCAGGGTTTAGAGACACCAGTGGCATCCAGGCTTGAGATACAGATGCTCAGTCACAGGCTGGGTGAGCACAGAGAGCGGGCGGAGACCAGGGAGATAGGAATGATTGACTGCTTTTCCCTGAGGAAGCACTCAGGGGTGGATCCCCGAGTTCCCTGATCCGGGACTGGAGTTTGGGAGGCCCCCATTTTCATTCTCACATCCGCTAAAGCTGGGCAGAAACCCTTCAGGGAACAAAAGCCACATAGAGCAAACTAGACCAGATTACTTAGCCGGGACCCTGGCAAGGGCGCTACAATTCAGCCCTGACAAAAATACCTGAGAATCAAGGCAACAGGCCCCTCCCCAAGATCTCCAAGAATATCCATTCAAGACCGAGTATACCAATCATTGAGAACTGCAAAACTTCAGCACTAGGGGAATATAGTATATAGAATTCATGGTTGTTTCCCCAGGAATCTCGAGTCTTTCAATTTTAATTTTTTTTCTCTTTCATTTTTCAACCCATTTCTTATTTCATCAACTCTTTCTTAAAAATCTTTTTAAATTTTCATTTGTACAGTTACATTCTATCCTTTCACTGTATTTAATTTTGTTTTTGTAAATACTCAAGTTTTTTTCTTTACAATTTTGGGATGCAGTTTCCTCTAACAGACCAAAATACAACCAGAATCTAGTGTATGGTTCAGTTCTCTTCACCTGTCTGATCATATTCTCTTTTTTCCCCCTCTTCTTCTTCTTCTTCTTTTTTTTTTGTTTATTCATTTTGTTTTCTTAAAGTCTCTTTAAATTTTCATCTTTACAGATACATTCTATCTTTTCAATCTGTTTAATTTTTGTATATATAAATATGCTTTTCTTTCTTTACAATTTTGAGATGTAGTTTCTTCTAACAAACTGACCAAAATACACTCAGGATATAGTGTTCTGTTCACCTATCAGTGTATATTCTTTTATTTTCCCTTTTTTTTCCTCTTTGGTTTTTGTCTTTTAATTTCCATTTGTACGGTTACATTCTATCTTTCCATTGTATTCAATTTTATTTTGGTACATATGTAAGTTTTTCTTTCTTTACGATTTTGGGATCTAGTTTTCTAACAAACAGACCAAAATACACACAGGATCCAGAGTATCGTTCGGTGTATATTTCTTTGGGGTCGTTGTTGCCGTTTTAGTATTTTGTTCTCTCACTCATCTATTCTTCACTGCACCAAATGACAAGATGGAAAAACTCACCTCAAAAAAGAGAACAAGAGGCAGTGCTGATTGCCAGGTCCCTAATCAGTATGGACGTAAGTCAGATGTTGGAAGTAGAGTTCAATAGAGATAACTAGCTGGGCTTGAAAAAAGCATAGAAGACACTACAGAATCCCTTTCTGGAGAAATAAAAGAACTAAAATCTAACCAACTCGAAATCAAAAAGGCTATTAATGAGATGCAATAAAAAATGGAGGTTCTAAGTGCTAGGATAAATGAGGCAGAAACAGTGACTTTACAGATAATACAATGGCACTAAATTCATATCGTTCAATAATTACTCTGAATGTAAACGGGCTAAATGTCCCAATCAAAAGACAAAGGGTATCAGATTGGAGAAAAAAGCAAGACCCGTCCATATGCTGTCTGCAAGAGACTCATTTCAGACCCAAAGACACCTCCAGATTCAAAGTGAGGGGGTGGAAAACCATTTATCATGCTAATGGACATCAAAAGAAAGCTGGGGTGGCAATCCTTATATCAGACAAATAGATTTCAAATCAAGGCTGTGATAAGGGATGAGGAAGGACACTATACCATAATTAAAGGGTCCATCCAACAAGATCTAACAATTGTAAATATTTATGCCCTGAACAGGGGAGCAGCCGATTATATAAGCCAATTAATAACAAAATCAAAGAAACACATGGACAATAATACAATAATAGTAGGGGAATTTAACACCCCACTCACTGCCATGTACAGATCATCTAAGCAGAAGATCAACAAGGAAACAAGGACATTGAATGACACACTGGACCAGACGGACTTCACAGATATATTCAGAACATTCCAAACTAAAGCAACAGAATACACATTCTTCTCATGTGCACATGGAACATTCTCCAGAAAAGATCACATACTGGGTCACAAATCATTTCTCTACTGGTACCAAAAGACTGGGATCATTCCCTGCATATTGTGGGACCACAATGCTTTGAAACTGGAACTCAATCACAAGAGGAAAGTTGGAAAGAATTCAAATACATGGAGGCTAAAGAGCATCGTGCTAAAGAATGAATGGGTTAACCAGGAAATTAAACAAGAATTTTAAAAATTCATGGAAACAAATGAAAATGAAAATACAACTATTGAAGACCTTTGAGAAGCAGCAAAGGCAGGCCTAAGAGGGAAGCATATAGCACTACAAGCCTTTCTCAAAGAACAAGAAAGGTCTCAAAATGCAGCCTACCCTGACACCTAAAGGCACTGAAGAAAGAACAGCAAATAAAGCCTAAACCCAGCAGGAGAAGAGAAATAATAAGGATTAAGGCAGAAATCAAGGAAATAGAAACCAAAAGAACAGTAGAACAGATCAATGAAAGAAGAAGCCGGTTCTTTTGAAAGAATTAGTAAGATTGATAAACCTCTGCCCAGACTTACCAAAAGAGAAAGGACCCAAATAAAGAAAATCATGAATGAAAGAGGAGAGCCACAATCAACACCAAAGAAATACAAACAATTATAAGAACATATTATGTGCAACTACATGCCAACAAATTAGGCAATCTGGAAGAAATGGAAGCATCCCTAGAGATGTCTGAACTACCAAAACTGAACTAAGAAGAAAAAGAAAACCTGAACAGACCCATAACCAGCAAGGAAATTGAAGCAATAATCACAAATCTCCCAACAAATAAGAGCACAGACCAGATGGCTTCCCAGGGGAATTCTACCAAACATTTAAAGAACTAAAGTCTTCTTCCAAGGTCTTTCTATGAGGCCAGCATTAGCTTGATCCCAAAACCGGATAAAGACCTCACCAAGAAGGAAAATTACATACCAATATCCCTGATGAACATGGACGCAAAAATTCTCACCAAAATACTAGCCAATACGATCCAGCAGTCCATTAAAAGGATTATTCACCATGACCAAGTGGGATTTATTCCTGGGCTGCAAGGGTGGCTCAACCAGCACAAACCAATCAATGGGGTACACAACATTAATAAAAGAAAGGACAAGAACCACATGACCCTCTCAATAGATACAAAAAAGCATTTGACAGGTACAGCATCCTTTCTTGATTAAAACTCTTCACAGTGTAGGGATAGACAAAACATACCTCAATATCATAAAAGCCACCTAGGAAAAGCCCATTCATTCTGCATGGGTAAAAACTGAGAGCTTGTCCCCTAAGGTCAGGAACATGGCAGGGACGTCCACTATCACCAATGCACAACATAGCGCTAGAAGCCCTAGCCTCAGCAATCATACAGCAAAAGGAAATAAAAGGCATTGGCAAAGAAAAAGTCAAACTCACTCTTCACAAACGACATGATGCTGATACCCAAAAGACTCCACCCCCAAATTGCCAGAACTCATACTGGAACTCGGCAAAGTGGCATGTTTAAATCAAGCACAGAAATCAATTGCATTTCTATACACTAACAATGACACAGAAGAAAGAGAAATTAAGGAGTCGAAGCCATATACAATTGAACCCAAAACCATAAGATACCTAGGAATAACTTAAATGAAGAGGCAAAGGATCTATCCTCCGAAAACTACAGAACACTCATGAAAGAAATTGAGAAAGACACACACACACACACACACACACACACACACACACACACACACGGGAAAACGTTCCATGATCATGGATTGGAAGAACATATATTATTAAAATGTTTATGCTACCTAGAGCAATCTCTACATTCAATGCAATCCCTATCAAATACCATCAACTTTTTTCACAGAGCTAGAAGAAATAATCCTAAAAATTGTATGGAACCAGAAAAGACCCCAAATAGCCAAAAGAATGTTGTAAAAGAAAACCAAAGCTGGTGGCATCACAATTCCGGACTTCAAGCTGTCTTATAAAGCTGTAGTCAACGAGACAGTATGGTACTGGCAGAAAAACAGACACATAAATCAATGGAACAGAATAGAGAGCCCAGAAATGGACCCTCAGCAATATGGTCAACTAAACTTTGACAAAGCAGGAAAGAATATCCAATGGAAAAAAGATAGTCTTTTCAGCAAATGGTGTTGAGAAAATTGGACAGCCACAGGCAGAAAAGAAAGAAAGTGGACCATTTCCTTACACCATTCTAAAACTGGATAAAAGACCTAAATGTGAGATAGGAAACCATCAAAATCCTAGAGGAGGACACAGGCAGTAACCTCTGTGACCACGGCCACAGCAACTTCTTGCTAGACACATTTCCAAAGGCAAGGGATGCAAAGGCAAAAATGAACTATTGGGACTGCATCAAGATAAAAAGCTTTTGCACAGCAAACGAAACAGTTGACAAAACCAAAAGACAACCAACAGAATAGGAGAAGATATTTGCAAATGACATATCAGATAAAGGGCTAGTATCCACAATCTGTAAAGAACTTATCAAACTCAACACCCAAAGAACAAGTAATCCACTCAAGAAACGGGCAGAAGACATGAACAGACATTTCTCCAAAGAAGACATCCAAACGGCCAACAGACACATGAAAAAATGCTCCACATCACTTGGCATCAGGGAAATACAAATCAAAACCACAATGTGATACCACCTTACACCAGTCAGAATGGTTAAAATTAACAAGTCAGGACACGACAGATGTTGGCAAGGATGTGGAGAAAGGGGAGCTCTCTTCCACTGTTGGTGGGAATGCAAGCTGGTGCAGCCACTCTGGAAAACAGTACCGAGGTTCCACAAAAAATTGAAAATAGAGCTACCCTATGACTCAGCCATCGCACTACTGGGTATTTACCCCATAGATACAAATGTACTGATCTGAAGGGGCACCAGTGTTTATACCAGCAATGTCCACAAAGACTATCTATGAAAGGAGCCCAGATGTCCATCGACACATATTGAATGGATAAAGAAGACGTGATATATATAGATGGATAGATACATAGATAGATAGATAGCTAAGATGGAATATTATGCAGCCATCAAAAGTGAAATCTTGCCATTTACAGTGATGTGGATTGAAAGAGGGTATTATGCTGAGCAAAAAAAGTCAATCAGAGAAAGACAATTATCATATGATCTCACTAGTATTTGGAATTTAAGAAACAAAAGAGAGGATCATAGGGAGAGAGAGGAAAGAGGTTAAAAGAAGACAAAACTAGAGAGGGCAACAAACCATAAGAGACTCTTAATCATAGGAAGCTGACTGAGGTTTGCTGGAGGGGAGGGGGGGTGGAGGGATGGGGTAATTGGGTCATGGACATTGAGTAGGGCATGTGATGTAATGAGCACTGGATGTTAATATAAGACTGATGAATGACAGACCTGTAAGTCTGAAACCAATGATACCGTCTATGTTAATTAAATGAATTTAAATATATGTTTTTAAAAAAAGGAGAGGACAAAAATAAATAAAATCAAAAATGTAAGAGGTGAATTAACAACCAACATCACAAGAACACATAGGATCATAAGAGAACATTATGAACACTTATCTGCCAACAAATAAGACAACCTACAAGAAATTGATCAATTGCTAGAAACATATAAGCTTCTAAAATGGAATGAAGAACAGAAAATTGGAACAGACCAATTACTAGCAATGAAATTGAATCAGTAATCAAAAACCTCTGATCCAAAAGATGAGGACTGGATGGTTTCACAACTGAATTCCACCAAATAATTAAGGAACATTTAATAC
>NW_026623024.1:0-17984 GCF_023065955.2 Ursus arctos
CCCCAGCGAACTCACACCGTGACCCGTTGTGTACCCACGCGTTTTCCAATACATGTGCTGTCCCTTAATGAAGGTGCCATATACACAAGTCGCAGAAAGAACACCGAATAGACACCACCTTCCAGTTCACATCTTCTGTTGCGACGATGGCAAGTGTTTCAAAAGAGTGTCTATGAATGCCTATCGATCGGGTCACCGAATTGACTCTAGGAGAGCACTCTGAATTAAGCATCTTGCATCTCACACGTGGTGCCAGGAACCGGGAGCATTAGGCAAAACCGTGGCTGCACGCATCAAGTTCATGCCCTTCGTTTAACTACGTAAGAACACCACAGAGACAGCATCTCTCCACTCACACCTGTCACGAAGAGGGAGGCCGTTCGAAAAGCTTGTGTGACTACGAAAAGCCAGTGCCATCATTCCATTCAGCGACGCGACGTTGTGTGGTAGAGAGACGGCAACATTAGCCAGTGAAGATACAAGGGTTACCCGGTGCGTGTGTAGAACCTGAAGGAAACGGCCATAGACGTCCCTCTCAGTAAGAAGAGGGTATACGGAGAAAGGGTCTTCCAATTCACATCGTCTGTCATGATGAAGGAAGCATGTCTCGGAGTGTGAATGAAAGCACAAGGAAAGGGCCACTAACCAATCCTTAAGGAAGAACATTGTGTCCAAGCCATCTTCCAACTCACATCGTCCGCCTTGAAGATGGAAGCATTTGCAGAACCCTGTACGATAACCTAAGGAGAGCGGTGCCGTCTACTTAACTGAAAGAAGGAACACTCTGTGGAAAGCGTCTTGCAGTGCACACCTTCTTTTGTGATCACGGAAGCGTTTCAGAAGTGTGCGTGAAAGCAGGAAGATAGTGCCCCGAGCTTAACGCGATGTCCGAACACTGCATAGAAACCGTCTCTCAGCTCCCGTCGTCTGTCGTGAAGAGGGAAGCATTTGCAGCAGTGGGTGTGAGGGAGCGAAGGAAGTGCCATGCACTGAATTCAGAGAACCCAGTCTGGGTAGGTAGACTGCAGTCCCAACGCACATCCTGCTGCATGACAGTTACCAGGGTTTTCTTCCCTGTGTGTTGAACCTTAAGGAAGGGCCAAAAACTTAGCGGCCGGTAAGAACACCGGACAGAGGGCATCTCACAACTCACAACTTCTGTCACGAAGGCAGAGACTTTTGCAAAGTTGTGTTGAAAGCATCAGGAAAGTGACAGAGATTTGTGTTTAAGAAAGAGCCCTACCGACTCCATCTTTCATGAAGTTGGGAAGCAGGCTCAAAAGTGTGTTTATCAGCATAAGGAAATGAACGCATGCTTAACGTTCTGAAAGAACTCCCTGGAAAACGATCTGAAACTCTCACCGTCTCTCATGAAGCTGGAAGCCTATGCTCGAGGGTGAGGAGACGTGGAACTATGACACTTCCGAAACTCTGAGAACCAAGCTTCTGTACAGAAAATGCTACTTCTGATATCGTGATTCATGGAGGGAGCAGCGTTCTAAAATACCTGTGTTTAATGACAGGAGACGTGCCATACGCGTAACACGGAGAAAGAGCACTGTCTAGAGACAGCCTTCCAGATCCAATCTACCTGCATGAAGAGGGCTGTGTTTCTGAAGTGTGTATGAAATCATAAGGAACCTGCTCTATGCTGACGTCAGAACACCCTTCAGAAAAGATCTTCCAACGCACATCCTATGTAACAATCTGGAATTACTTGCAGAAGTGTGAGTGGAGGAGGAAAGGGTCTCTCTACTTAGTGGTGAGGACGTAGTCCGTGTTGCTAGAAGGCCCCAGCGAACTCACACCGTGACCCGTTGTGTACCCACGCGTTTTCCAATACATGTGCTGTCCCTTAATGAAGGTGCCATATACACAAGTCGCAGAAAGAACACCGAATAGACACCACCTTCCAGTTCACATCTTCTGTTGCGACGATGGCAAGTGTTTCAAAAGAGTGTCTATGAATGCCTATCGATCGCGTCACCGACTTGACGCTAGGAGAGCACTCTGAATGAAGCATCTTGCACCTCACACGTGGTGCCAGGAACCGGGAGCATTAGGCAAAACCGTGGCTGCACGCATCAAGTTCATGCCCTTCGTTTAACTACGTAAGAACACCACAGAGACAGCATCTCTCCACTCACACCTGTCACGAAGAGGGAGGCCGTTCGAAAAGCTTGTGTGAATACGAAAAGCCAGTGCCATCATTCCATTCAGCGACGCGACGTTGTGTGGTAGAGAGACGGCAACATTAGCCAGTGAAGATACAAGGGTTACCCGGTGCGTGTGTAGAACCTGAAGGAAACGGCCATAGACGTCCCTCTCAGTAAGAAGAGGGTATACGGAGAAAGGGTCTTCCAATTCACATCGTCTGTCATGATGAAGGAAGCATGTCTCGGAGTGTGAATGAAAGCACAAGGAAAGGGCCACTAACCAATCCTTAAGGAAGAACATTGTGTCCAAGCCATCTTCCAACTCACATCGTCCGCCTTGAAGATGGAAGCATTTGCAGAACCGTGTAAGAAAACCTAATGAGAGCGGTGCCGTCTACTTAACTGAAAGAAGGAACACTCTGTGGAAAGCGTCTTGCAGTGCACACCTTCTTTTGTGATCACGGAAGGGTTTCAGAAGTGTGCGTGAAAGCAGGAAGATAGTGCCCCGTGCTTAACAGGATGTCCGAACACTGCATAGAAACCGTCTCTCAGCTCCCTTCGTCTGTCGTGAAGAGGGAAGCATTTGAAGCAGTGGGTGTGAGGGAGCGAAGGAAGTGCCATGCACTGAATTCAGAGACCCCAGTCTGCGTAGGTAGACTGCAGTCGCAAGGCACATCCTGCTGCATGACAGTTACCAGGGTTTTCATCCTTGTTTCTTGTACTTTAAGGAAAGCGCCATAAACATAGCAGCGGGTAAGAACACTGGACAGAGGGCATCTCACAACTCACAACTTCTGTCACGAAGGCAGAGACTTTTGCAAAGTTGTGTTGAAAGCATCAGGAAAGTGACAGAGACTTGTGTTTAAGAAAGAGCCCTACCGACTCCATCTTTCATGAAGTTGGGAAGCAGGCTCAAAAGTGTGTTTATCAGCATAAGGAAATGAACGCACGCTTAACGTTCTGAAAGAACTCCCTGGAAAACGATCTGAAACTCTCACCGTCTCTCATGAAGCTGGAAGCCTATGCTCGAGGGTGAGGAGACGTGGAAAGCTATGACACTTACGAAACTCTGAGAACCAAGCTTCTGTACAGAAAATGCTACTTCTGATATCGTGATTCATGGAGGGAGCAGCGTTCTAAAATACCTGAGTTTAATGACAGGAGACGTGCCATACGCGTAACACGGAGAAAGAGCACTGTCTAGAGACAGCCTTCCAGACCCAATCTACCTCCATGAAGAGGGCTTTGTTTCTGAAGTGTGTATGAAATCATAAGGAACCTGCTCTATGCTGACGTCAGAACACCCTTCAGAAAAGATCTTCCAACGCACATCTTATGTAACAATCTGGAATTACTTGCAGAAGTGTGAGTGGAGGAGGAGAGGGTCTCTCTACTTAGTGGTGAGGACCAAGTCCGTGTTGCTAGAAGGCCCCAGCGAACTCACACCGTGACCCATTGTGTACCCACGCGTTTTCCAATACATGTGCTGACCCTTAATGAAGGAGCCATATACACAAGTCGCAGAAAGAACACCGAATAGACACCACCTTCCAGTTCACATCTTCTGTTGCGAAGATGGCAAGTGTTTCAAAAGAGTGTCTATGAATGCCTATCGATCGCGTCACCGAATTGACTCTAGGAGAGCACTCTGAATTAAGCATCTTGCATCTCACACGTGGTGCCAGGAACCGGGAGCATTAGGCAAAACCGTGGCTGCACGCATCAAGTTCATGCCCTTCGTTTAACTACGTAAGAACACCACAGAGACAGCATCTCTCCACTCACACCTGTCACGAAGAGGGAGGCCGTTCGAAAAGCTTGTGTGAATACGAAAAGCCAGTGCCATCATTCCATTCAGCGACGCGACGTTGTGTGGTAGAGAGACGGCAACATTAGCCAGTGAAGATACAAGGGTTACCCGGTGCGTGTGTAGAACCTGAAGGAAACGGCCATAGACGTCCCTCTCAGTAAGAAGAGGGTATACGGAGAAAGGGTCTTCCAATTCACATCGTCTGTCATGATGAAGGAAGCATGTCTCGGAGTGTGAATGAAAGCACAAGGAAAGGGCCACTAACCAATCCTTAAGGAAGAACATTGTGTCCAAGCCATCTTCCAACTCACATCGTCCGCCTTGAAGATGGAAGCATTTGCAGAACCGTGTAAGAAAACCTAATGAGAGCGGTGCCGTCTACTTAACTGAAAGAAGGAACACTCTGTGGAAAGCGTCTTGCAGTGCACACCTTCTTTTGTGATCACGGAAGGGTTTCAGAAGTGTGCGTGAAAGCAGGAAGATAGTGCCCCGTGCTTAACAGGATGTCCGAACACTGCATAGAAACCGTCTCTCAGCTCCCTTCGTCTGTCGTGAAGAGGGAAGCATTTGAAGCAGTGGGTGTGAGGGAGCGAAGGAAGTGCCATGCACTGAATTCAGAGACCCCAGTCTGCGTAGGTAGACTGCAGTCGCAAGGCACATCCTGCTGCATGACAGTTACCAGGGTTTTCATCCTTGTTTCTTGTACTTTAAGGAAAGCGCCATAAACATAGCAGCGGGTAAGAACACTGGACAGAGGGCATCTCACAACTCACAACTTCTGTCACGAAGGCAGAGACTTTTGCAAAGTTGTGTTGAAAGCATCAGGAAAGTGACAGAGACTTGTGTTTAAGAAAGAGCCCTACCGACTCCATCTTTCATGAAGTTGGGAAGCAGGCTCAAAAGTGTGTTTATCAGCATAAGGAAATGAACGCACGCTTAACGTTCTGAAAGAACTCCCTGGAAAACGATCTGAAACTCTCACCGTCTCTCATGAAGCTGGAAGCCTATGCTCGAGGGTGAGGAGACGTGGAAAGCTATGACACTTACGAAACTCTGAGAACCAAGCTTCTGTACAGAAAATGCTACTTCTGATATCGTGATTCATGGAGGGAGCAGCGTTCTAAAATACCTGAGTTTAATGACAGGAGACGTGCCATACGCGTAACACGGAGAAAGAGCACTGTCTAGAGACAGCCTTCCAGACCCAATCTACCTCCATGAAGAGGGCTTTGTTTCTGAAGTGTGTATGAAATCATAAGGAACCTGCTCTATGCTGACGTCAGAACACCCTTCAGAAAAGATCTTCCAACGCACATCTTATGTAACAATCTGGAATTACTTGCAGAAGTGTGAGTGGAGGAGGAGAGGGTCTCTCTACTTAGTGGTGAGGACCAAGTCCGTGTTGCTAGAAGGCCCCAGCGAACTCACACCGTGACCCATTGTGTACCCACGCGTTTTCCAATACATGTGCTGACCCTTAATGAAGGAGCCATATACACAAGTCGCAGAAAGAACACCGAATAGACACCACCTTCCAGTTCACATCTTCTGTTGCGAAGATGGCAAGTGTTTCAAAAGAGTGTCTATGAATGCCTATCGATCGCGTCACCGAATTGACTCTAGGAGAGCACTCTGAATTAAGCATCTTGCATCTCACACGTGGTGCCAGGAACCGGGAGCATTAGGCAAAACCGTGGCTGCACGCATCAAGTTCATGCCCTTCGTTTAACTACGTAAGAACACCACAGAGACAGCATCTCTCCACTCACACCTGTCACGAAGAGGGAGGCCGTTCGAAAAGCTTGTGTGAATACGAAAAGCCAGTGCCATCATTCCATTCAGCGACGCGACGTTGTGTGGTAGAGAGACGGCAACATTAGCCAGTGAAGATACAAGGGTTACCCGGTGCGTGTGTAGAACCTGAAGGAAACGGCCATAGACGTCCCTCTCAGTAAGAAGAGGGTATACGGAGAAAGGGTCTTCCAATTCACATCGTCTGTCATGATGAAGGAAGCATGTTTCGGAGTGTGAATGAAAGCACAAGGAAAGGGCCACTAACCAATCCTTAAGGAAGAACATTGTGTCCAAGCCATCTTCCAACTCACATCGTCCGCCTTGAAGATGGAAGCATTTGCAGAACCCTGTACGATAACCTAAGGAGAGCGGTGCCGTCTACTTAACTGAAAGAAGGAACACTCTGTGGAAAGCGTCTTGCAGTGCACACCTTCTTTTGTGATCACGGAAGCGTTTCAGAAGTGTGCGTGAAAGCAGGAAGATAGTGCCCCGAGCTTAACGCGATGTCCGAACACTGCATAGAAACCGTCTCTCAGCTCCCGTCGTCTGTCGTGAAGAGGGAAGCATTTGCAGCAGTGGGTGTGAGGGAGCGAAGGAAGTGCCATGCACTGAATTCAGAGAACCCAGTCTGGGTAGGTAGACTGCAGTCCCAACGCACATCCTGCTGCATGACAGTTACCAGGGTTTTCTTCCCTGTGTGTTGAACCTTAAGGAAGGGCCAAAAACTTAGCGGCCGGTAAGAACACCGGACAGAGGGCATCTCACAACTCACAACTTCTGTCACGAAGGCAGAGACTTTTGCAAAGTTGTGTTGAAAGCATCAGGAAAGTGACAGAGATTTGTGTTTAAGAAAGAGCCCTACCGACTCCATCTTTCATGAAGTTGGGAAGCAGGCTCAAAAGTGTGTTTATCAGCATAAGGAAATGAACGCATGCTTAACGTTCTGAAAGAACTCCCTGGAAAACGATCTGAAACTCTCACCGTCTCTCATGAAGCTGGAAGCCTATGCTCGAGGGTGAGGAGACGTGGAACTATGACACTTCCGAAACTCTGAGAACCAAGCTTCTGTACAGAAAATGCTACTTCTGATATCGTGATTCATGGAGGGAGCAGCGTTCTAAAATACCTGTGTTTAATGACAGGAGACGTGCCATACGCGTAACACGGAGAAAGAGCACTGTCTAGAGACAGCCTTCCAGATCCAATCTACCTGCATGAAGAGGGCTGTGTTTCTGAAGTGTGTATGAAATCATAAGGAACCTGCTCTATGCTGACGTCAGAACACCCTTCAGAAAAGATCTTCCAACGCACATCCTATGTAACAATCTGGAATTACTTGCAGAAGTGTGAGTGGAGGAGGAAAGGGTCTCTCTACTTAGTGGTGAGGACGTAGTCCGTGTTGCTAGAAGGCCCCAGCGAACTCACACCGTGACCCGTTGTGTACCCACGCGTTTTCCAATACATGTGCTGTCCCTTAATGAAGGTGCCATATACACAAGTCGCAGAAAGAACACCGAATAGACACCACCTTCCAGTTCACATCTTCTGTTGCGACGATGGCAAGTGTTTCAAAAGAGTGTCTATGAATGCCTATCGATCGCGTCACCGACTTGACGCTAGGAGAGCACTCTGAATGAAGCATCTTGCACCTCACACGTGGTGCCAGGAACCGGGAGCATTAGGCAAAACCGTGGCTGCACGCATCAAGTTCATGCCCTTCGTTTAACTACGTAAGAACACCACAGAGACAGCATCTCTCCACTCACACCTGTCACGAAGAGGGAGGCCGTTCGAAAAGCTTGTGTGAATACGAAAAGCCAGTGCCATCATTCCATTCAGCGACGCGACGTTGTGTGGTAGAGAGACGGCAACATTAGCCAGTGAAGATACAAGGGTTACCCGGTGCGTGTGTAGAACCTGAAGGAAACGGCCATAGA
The DNA here is from genome assembly GCF_023065955.2 of Ursus arctos. NCBI lineage: Eukaryota > Metazoa > Chordata > Mammalia > Carnivora > Ursidae > Ursus > Ursus arctos. The sequence goes on from NW_026623024.1 coordinate 7,698, forward strand.
CGTCCCTCTCAGTAAGAAGAGGGTATACGGAGAAAGGGTCTTCCAATTCACATCGTCTGTCATGATGAAGGAAGCATGTCTCGGAGTGTGAATGAAAGCACAAGGAAAGGGCCACTAACCAATCCTTAAGGAAGAACATTGTGTCCAAGCCATCTTCCAACTCACATCGTCCGCCTTGAAGATGGAAGCATTTGCAGAACCGTGTAAGAAAACCTAATGAGAGCGGTGCCGTCTACTTAACTGAAAGAAGGAACACTCTGTGGAAAGCGTCTTGCAGTGCACACCTTCTTTTGTGATCACGGAAGGGTTTCAGAAGTGTGCGTGAAAGCAGGAAGATAGTGCCCCGTGCTTAACAGGATGTCCGAACACTGCATAGAAACCGTCTCTCAGCTCCCTTCGTCTGTCGTGAAGAGGGAAGCATTTGAAGCAGTGGGTGTGAGGGAGCGAAGGAAGTGCCATGCACTGAATTCAGAGACCCCAGTCTGCGTAGGTAGACTGCAGTCGCAAGGCACATCCTGCTGCATGACAGTTACCAGGGTTTTCATCCTTGTTTCTTGTACTTTAAGGAAAGCGCCATAAACATAGCAGCGGGTAAGAACACTGGACAGAGGGCATCTCACAACTCACAACTTCTGTCACGAAGGCAGAGACTTTTGCAAAGTTGTGTTGAAAGCATCAGGAAAGTGACAGAGACTTGTGTTTAAGAAAGAGCCCTACCGACTCCATCTTTCATGAAGTTGGGAAGCAGGCTCAAAAGTGTGTTTATCAGCATAAGGAAATGAACGCACGCTTAACGTTCTGAAAGAACTCCCTGGAAAACGATCTGAAACTCTCACCGTCTCTCATGAAGCTGGAAGCCTATGCTCGAGGGTGAGGAGACGTGGAAAGCTATGACACTTACGAAACTCTGAGAACCAAGCTTCTGTACAGAAAATGCTACTTCTGATATCGTGATTCATGGAGGGAGCAGCGTTCTAAAATACCTGAGTTTAATGACAGGAGACGTGCCATACGCGTAACACGGAGAAAGAGCACTGTCTAGAGACAGCCTTCCAGACCCAATCTACCTCCATGAAGAGGGCTTTGTTTCTGAAGTGTGTATGAAATCATAAGGAACCTGCTCTATGCTGACGTCAGAACACCCTTCAGAAAAGATCTTCCAACGCACATCTTATGTAACAATCTGGAATTACTTGCAGAAGTGTGAGTGGAGGAGGAGAGGGTCTCTCTACTTAGTGGTGAGGACCAAGTCCGTGTTGCTAGAAGGCCCCAGCGAACTCACACCGTGACCCATTGTGTACCCACGCGTTTTCCAATACATGTGCTGACCCTTAATGAAGGAGCCATATACACAAGTCGCAGAAAGAACACCGAATAGACACCACCTTCCAGTTCACATCTTCTGTTGCGAAGATGGCAAGTGTTTCAAAAGAGTGTCTATGAATGCCTATCGATCGCGTCACCGAATTGACTCTAGGAGAGCACTCTGAATTAAGCATCTTGCATCTCACACGTGGTGCCAGGAACCGGGAGCATTAGGCAAAACCGTGGCTGCACGCATCAAGTTCATGCCCTTCGTTTAACTACGTAAGAACACCACAGAGACAGCATCTCTCCACTCACACCTGTCACGAAGAGGGAGGCCGTTCGAAAAGCTTGTGTGAATACGAAAAGCCAGTGCCATCATTCCATTCAGCGACGCGACGTTGTGTGGTAGAGAGACGGCAACATTAGCCAGTGAAGATACAAGGGTTACCCGGTGCGTGTGTAGAACCTGAAGGAAACGGCCATAGACGTCCCTCTCAGTAAGAAGAGGGTATACGGAGAAAGGGTCTTCCAATTCACATCGTCTGTCATGATGAAGGAAGCATGTTTCGGAGTGTGAATGAAAGCACAAGGAAAGGGCCACTAACCAATCCTTAAGGAAGAACATTGTGTCCAAGCCATCTTCCAACTCACATCGTCCGCCTTGAAGATGGAAGCATTTGCAGAACCCTGTACGATAACCTAAGGAGAGCGGTGCCGTCTACTTAACTGAAAGAAGGAACACTCTGTGGAAAGCGTCTTGCAGTGCACACCTTCTTTTGTGATCACGGAAGCGTTTCAGAAGTGTGCGTGAAAGCAGGAAGATAGTGCCCCGAGCTTAACGCGATGTCCGAACACTGCATAGAAACCGTCTCTCAGCTCCCGTCGTCTGTCGTGAAGAGGGAAGCATTTGCAGCAGTGGGTGTGAGGGAGCGAAGGAAGTGCCATGCACTGAATTCAGAGAACCCAGTCTGGGTAGGTAGACTGCAGTCCCAACGCACATCCTGCTGCATGACAGTTACCAGGGTTTTCTTCCCTGTGTGTTGAACCTTAAGGAAGGGCCAAAAACTTAGCGGCCGGTAAGAACACCGGACAGAGGGCATCTCACAACTCACAACTTCTGTCACGAAGGCAGAGACTTTTGCAAAGTTGTGTTGAAAGCATCAGGAAAGTGACAGAGATTTGTGTTTAAGAAAGAGCCCTACCGACTCCATCTTTCATGAAGTTGGGAAGCAGGCTCAAAAGTGTGTTTATCAGCATAAGGAAATGAACGCATGCTTAACGTTCTGAAAGAACTCCCTGGAAAACGATCTGAAACTCTCACCGTCTCTCATGAAGCTGGAAGCCTATGCTCGAGGGTGAGGAGACGTGGAACTATGACACTTCCGAAACTCTGAGAACCAAGCTTCTGTACAGAAAATGCTACTTCTGATATCGTGATTCATGGAGGGAGCAGCGTTCTAAAATACCTGTGTTTAATGACAGGAGACGTGCCATACGCGTAACACGGAGAAAGAGCACTGTCTAGAGACAGCCTTCCAGATCCAATCTACCTGCATGAAGAGGGCTGTGTTTCTGAAGTGTGTATGAAATCATAAGGAACCTGCTCTATGCTGACGTCAGAACACCCTTCAGAAAAGATCTTCCAACGCACATCCTATGTAACAATTTGGAATTACTTGCAGAAGTGTGAGTGGAGGAGGAAAGGGTCTCTCTACTTAGTGGTGAGGACGTAGTCCGTGTTGCTAGAAGGCCCCAGCGAACTCACACCGTGACCCGTTGTGTACCCACGCGTTTTCCAATACATGTGCTGTCCCTTAATGAAGGTGCCATATACACAAGTCGCAGAAAGAACACCGAATAGACACCACCTTCCAGTTCACATCTTCTGTTGCGACGATGGCAAGTGTTTCAAAAGAGTGTCTATGAATGCCTATCGATCGCGTCACCGACTTGACGCTAGGAGAGCACTCTGAATGAAGCATCTTGCACCTCACACGTGGTGCCAGGAACCGGGAGCATTAGGCAAAACCGTGGCTGCACGCATCAAGTTCATGCCCTTCGTTTAACTACGTAAGAACACCACAGAGACAGCATCTCTCCACTCACACCTGTCACGAAGAGGGAGGCCGTTCGAAAAGCTTGTGTGAATACGAAAAGCCAGTGCCATCATTCCATTCAGCGACGCGACGTTGTGTGGTAGAGAGACGGCAACATTAGCCAGTGAAGATACAAGGGTTACCCGGTGCGTGTGTAGAACCTGAAGGAAACGGCCATAGACGTCCCTCTCAGTAAGAAGAGGGTATACGGAGAAAGGGTCTTCCAATTCACATCGTCTGTCATGATGAAGGAAGCATGTTTCGGAGTGTGAATGAAAGCACAAGGAAAGGGCCACTAACCAATCCTTAAGGAAGAACATTGTGTCCAAGCCATCTTCCAACTCACATCGTCCGCCTTGAAGATGGAAGCATTTGCAGAACCCTGTACGATAACCTAAGGAGAGCGGTGCCGTCTACTTAACTGAAAGAAGGAACACTCTGTGGAAAGCGTCTTGCAGTGCACACCTTCTTTTGTGATCACGGAAGCGTTTCAGAAGTGTGCGTGAAAGCAGGAAGATAGTGCCCCGAGCTTAACGCGATGTCCGAACACTGCATAGAAACCGTCTCTCAGCTCCCGTCGTCTGTCGTGAAGAGGGAAGCATTTGCAGCAGTGGGTGTGAGGGAGCGAAGGAAGTGCCATGCACTGAATTCAGAGAACCCAGTCTGGGTCGGTAGACTGCAGTCCCAACGCACATCCTGCTGCATGACAGTTACCAGGGTTTTCTTCCCTGTGTGTTGAACCTTAAGGAAGGGCCAAAAACTTAGCGGCCGGTAAGAACACCGGACAGAGGGCATCTCACAACTCACAACTTCTGTCACGAAGGCAGAGACTTTTGCAAAGTTGTGTTGAAAGCATCAGGAAAGTGACAGAGATTTGTGTTTAAGAAAGAGCCCTACCGACTCCATCTTTCATGAAGTTGGGAAGCAGGCTCAAAAGTGTGTTTATCAGCATAAGGAAATGAACGCATGCTTAACGTTCTGAAAGAACTCCCTGGAAAACGATCTGAAACTCTCACCGTCTCTCATGAAGCTGGAAGCCTATGCTCGAGGGTGAGGAGACGTGGAACTATGACACTTCCGAAACTCTGAGAACCAAGCTTCTGTACAGAAAATGCTACTTCTGATATCGTGATTCATGGAGGGAGCAGCGTTCTAAAATACCTGTGTTTAATGACAGGAGACGTGCCATACGCGTAACACGGAGAAAGAGCACTGTCTAGAGACAGCCTTCCAGATCCAATCTACCTGCATGAAGAGGGCTGTGTTTCTGAAGTGTGTATGAAATCATAAGGAACCTGCTCTATGCTGACGTCAGAACACCCTTCAGAAAAGATCTTCCAACGCACATCCTATGTAACAATTTGGAATTACTTGCAGAAGTGTGAGTGGAGGAGGAAAGGGTCTCTCTACTTAGTGGTGAGGACGTAGTCCGTGTTGCTAGAAGGCCCCAGCGAACTCACACCGTGACCCGTTGTGTACCCACGCGTTTTCCAATACATGTGCTGTCCCTTAATGAAGGTGCCATATACACAAGTCGCAGAAAGAACACCGAATAGACACCACCTTCCAGTTCACATCTTCTGTTGCGACGATGGCAAGTGTTTCAAAAGAGTGTCTATGAATGCCTATCGATCGCGTCACCGACTTGACGCTAGGAGAGCACTCTGAATGAAGCATCTTGCACCTCACACGTGGTGCCAGGAACCGGGAGCATTAGGCAAAACCGTGGCTGCACGCATCAAGTTCATGCCCTTCGTTTAACTACGTAAGAACACCACAGAGACAGCATCTCTCCACTCACACCTGTCACGAAGAGGGAGGCCGTTCGAAAAGCTTGTGTGAATACGAAAAGCCAGTGCCATCATTCCATTCAGCGACGCGACGTTGTGTGGTAGAGAGACGGCAACATTAGCCAGTGAAGATACAAGGGTTACCCGGTGCGTGTGTAGAACCTGAAGGAAACGGCCATAGACGTCCCTCTCAGTAAGAAGAGGGTATACGGAGAAAGGGTCTTCCAATTCACATCGTCTGTCATGATGAAGGAAGCATGTTTCGGAGTGTGAATGAAAGCACAAGGAAAGGGCCACTAACCAATCCTTAAGGAAGAACATTGTGTCCAAGCCATCTTCCAACTCACATCGTCCGCCTTGAAGATGGAAGCATTTGCAGAACCCTGTACGATAACCTAAGGAGAGCGGTGCCGTCTACTTAACTGAAAGAAGGAACACTCTGTGGAAAGCGTCTTGCAGTGCACACCTTCTTTTGTGATCACGGAAGCGTTTCAGAAGTGTGCGTGAAAGCAGGAAGATAGTGCCCCGAGCTTAACGCGATGTCCGAACACTGCATAGAAACCGTCTCTCAGCTCCCGTCGTCTGTCGTGAAGAGGGAAGCATTTGCAGCAGTGGGTGTGAGGGAGCGAAGGAAGTGCCATGCACTGAATTCAGAGAACCCAGTCTGGGTAGGTAGACTGCAGTCCCAACGCACATCCTGCTGCATGACAGTTACCAGGGTTTTCTTCCCTGTGTGTTGAACCTTAAGGAAGGGCCAAAAACTTAGCGGCCGGTAAGAACACCGGACAGAGGGCATCTCACAACTCACAACTTCTGTCACGAAGGCAGAGACTTTTGCAAAGTTGTGTTGAAAGCATCAGGAAAGTGACAGAGATTTGTGTTTAAGAAAGAGCCCTACCGACTCCATCTTTCATGAAGTTGGGAAGCAGGCTCAAAAGTGTGTTTATCAGCATAAGGAAATGAACGCATGCTTAACGTTCTGAAAGAACTCCCTGGAAAACGATCTGAAACTCTCACCGTCTCTCATGAAGCTGGAAGCCTATGCTCGAGGGTGAGGAGACGTGGAACTATGACACTTCCGAAACTCTGAGAACCAAGCTTCTGTACAGAAAATGCTACTTCTGATATCGTGATTCATGGAGGGAGCAGCGTTCTAAAATACCTGTGTTTAATGACAGGAGACGTGCCATACGCGTAACACGGAGAAAGAGCACTGTCTAGAGACAGCCTTCCAGATCCAATCTACCTGCATGAAGAGGGCTGTGTTTCTGAAGTGTGTATGAAATCATAAGGAACCTGCTCTATGCTGACGTCAGAACACCCTTCAGAAAAGATCTTCCAACGCACATCCTATGTAACAATTTGGAATTACTTGCAGAAGTGTGAGTGGAGGAGGAAAGGGTCTCTCTACTTAGTGGTGAGGACGTAGTCCGTGTTGCTAGAAGGCCCCAGCGAACTCACACCGTGACCCGTTGTGTACCCACGCGTTTTCCAATACATGTGCTGTCCCTTAATGAAGGTGCCATATACACAAGTCGCAGAAAGAACACCGAATAGACACCACCTTCCAGTTCACATCTTCTGTTGCGACGATGGCAAGTGTTTCAAAAGAGTGTCTATGAATGCCTATCGATCGCGTCACCGACTTGACGCTAGGAGAGCACTCTGAATGAAGCATCTTGCACCTCACACGTGGTGCCAGGAACCGGGAGCATTAGGCAAAACCGTGGCTGCACGCATCAAGTTCATGCCCTTCGTTTAACTACGTAAGAACACCACAGAGACAGCATCTCTCCACTCACACCTCTCACGAAGAGGGAGGCTTTTCGAAAAGCTTGTGTGAATACGAAAAGCCAGTGCCATCATTCCATTCAGCGACGCGACGTTGTGTGGTAGAGAGACGGCAACATTAGCCAGTGAAGATACAAGGGTTACCCGGTGCGTGTGTAGAACCTGAAGGAAACGGCCATAGACGTCCCTCTCAGTAAGAAGAGGGTATACGGAGAAAGGGTCTTCCAATTCACATCGTCTGTCATGATGAAGGAAGCATGTCTCGGAGTGTGAATGAAAGCACAAGGAAAGGGCCACTAACCAATCCTTAAGGAAGAACATTGTGTCCAAGCCATCTTCCAACTCACATCGTCCGCCTTGAAGATGGAAGCATTTGCAGAACCGTGTAAGAAAACCTAATGAGAGCGGTGCCGTCTACTTAACTGAAAGAAGGAACACTCTGTGGAAAGCGTCTTGCAGTGCACACCTTCTTTTGTGATCACGGAAGCGTTTCAGAAGTGTGCGTGAAAGCAGGAAGATAGTGCCCCGTGCTTAACAGGATGTCCGAACACTGCATAGAAACCGTCTCTCAGCTCCCTTCGTCTGTCGTGAAGAGGGAAGCATTTGAAGCAGTGGGTGTGAGGGAGCGAAGGAAGTGCCATGCACTGAATTCAGAGACCCCAGTCTGCGTAGGTAGACTGCAGTCGCAAGGCACATCCTGCTGCATGACAGTTACCAGGGTTTTCTTCCTTGTTTCTTGTACTTTAAGGAAAGCGCCATAAACATAGCAGCGGGTAAGAACACTGGACAGAGGGCATCTCACAACTCACAACTTCTGTCACGAAGGCAGAGACTTTTGCAAAGTTGTGTTGAAAGCATCAGGAAAGTGACAGAGACTTGTGTTTAAGAAAGAGCCCTACCGACACCATCTTTCATGAAGTTGGGAAGCAGGCTCAAAAGTGTGTTTATCAGCATAAGGAAATGAACGCACGCTTAACGTTCTGAAAGAACTCCCTGGAAAACGATCTGAAACTCTCACCGTCTCTCATGAAGCTGGAAGCCTATGCTCGAGGGTGAGGAGACGTGGAAAGCTATGACACTTACGAAACTCTGAGAACCAAGCTTCTGTACAGAAAATGCTACTTCTGATATCGTGATTCATGGAGGGAGCAGCGTTCTAAAATACCTGAGTTTAATGACAGGAGACGTGCCATACGCGTAACACGGAGAAAGAGCACTGTCTAGAGACAGCCTTCCAGACCCAATCTACCTCCATGAAGAGGGCTTTGTTTCTGAAGTGTGTATGAAATCATAAGGAACCTGCTCTATGCTGACGTCAGAACACCCTTCAGAAAAGATCTTCCAACGCACATCTTATGTAACAATCTGGAATTACTTGCAGAAGTGTGAGTGGAGGAGGAGAGGGTCTCTCTACTTAGTGGTGAGGACCAAGTCCGTGTTGCTAGAAGGCCCCAGCGAACTCACACCGTGACCCATTGTGTACCCACGCGTTTTCCAATACATGTGCTGACCCTTAATGAAGGAGCCATATACACAAGTCGCAGAAAGAACACCGAATAGACACCACCTTCCAGTTCACATCTTCTGTTGCGAAGATGGCAAGTGTTTCAAAAGAGTGTCTATGAATGCCTATCGATCGCGTCACCGAATTGACTCTAGGAGAGCACTCTGAATTAAGCATCTTGCATCTCACACGTGGTGCCAGGAACCGGGAGCATTAGGCAAAACCGTGGCTGCACGCATCAAGTTCATGCCCTTCGTTTAACTACGTAAGAACACCACAGAGACAGCATCTCTCCACTCACACCTGTCACGAAGAGGGAGGCCGTTCGAAAAGCTTGTGTGAATACGAAAAGCCAGTGCCATCATTCCATTCAGCGACGCGACGTTGTGTGGTAGAGAGACGGCAACATTAGCCAGTGAAGATACAAGGGTTACCCGGTGCGTGTGTAGAACCTGAAGGAAACGGCCATAGACGTCCCTCTCAGTAAGAAGAGGGTATACGGAGAAAGGGTCTTCCAATTCACATCGTCTGTCATGATGAAGGAAGCATGTTTCGGAGTGTGAATGAAAGCACAAGGAAAGGGCCACTAACCAATCCTTAAGGAAGAACATTGTGTCCAAGCCATCTTCCAACTCACATCGTCCGCCTTGAAGATGGAAGCATTTGCAGAACCCTGTACGATAACCTAAGGAGAGCGGTGCCGTCTACTTAACTGAAAGAAGGAACACTCTGTGGAAAGCGTCTTGCAGTGCACACCTTCTTTTGTGATCACGGAAGCGTTTCAGAAGTGTGCGTGAAAGCAGGAAGATAGTGCCCCGAGCTTAACGCGATGTCCGAACACTGCATAGAAACCGTCTCTCAGCTCCCGTCGTCTGTCGTGAAGAGGGAAGCATTTGCAGCAGTGGGTGTGAGGGAGCGAAGGAAGTGCCATGCACTGAATTCAGAGAACCCAGTCTGGGTAGGTAGACTGCAGTCCCAACGCACATCCTGCTGCATGACAGTTACCAGGGTTTTCTTCCCTGTGTGTTGAACCTTAAGGAAGGGCCAAAAACTTAGCGGCCGGTAAGAACACCGGACAGAGGGCATCTCACAACTCACAACTTCTGTCACGAAGGCAGAGACTTTTGCAAAGTTGTGTTGAAAGCATCAGGAAAGTGACAGAGATTTGTGTTTAAGAAAGAGCCCTACCGACTCCATCTTTCATGAAGTTGGGAAGCAGGCTCAAAAGTGTGTTTATCAGCATAAGGAAATGAACGCATGCTTAACGTTCTGAAAGAACTCCCTGGAAAACGATCTGAAACTCTCACCGTCTCTCATGAAGCTGGAAGCCTATGCTCGAGGGTGAGGAGACGTGGAACTATGACACTTCCGAAACTCTGAGAACCAAGCTTCTGTACAGAAAATGCTACTTCTGATATCGTGATTCATGGAGGGAGCAGCGTTCTAAAATACCTGTGTTTAATGACAGGAGACGTGCCATACGCGTAACACGGAGAAAGAGCACTGTCTAGAGACAGCCTTCCAGATCCAATCTACCTGCATGAAGAGGGCTGTGTTTCTGAAGTGTGTATGAAATCATAAGGAACCTGCTCTATGCTGACGTCAGAACACCCTTCAGAAAAGATCTTCCAACGCACATCCTATGTAACAATTTGGAATTACTTGCAGAAGTGTGAGTGGAGGAGGAAAGGGTCTCTCTACTTAGTGGTGAGGACGTAGTCCGTGTTGCTAGAAGGCCCCAGCGAACTCACACCGTGACCCGTTGTGTACCCACGCGTTTTCCAATACATGTGCTGTC
>NW_026623025.1:0-17684 GCF_023065955.2 Ursus arctos
GTCATTTCACAAAATATGTGTTCAAATAATCACCTTGTACATCTTAACCTTATACAATGTTATATGTCAATTATATCTCAATACAGTTGGAAAAAATACAATAATAAGGTCTTAGTCTTCTCCTTAGTACCAGTTTTCAGTCAGTTATAACACTGTGGTCTGGAAATACTACTTACCAGTTTGAGAAATAGACTGGTTCTCTCATTGTTTCATTTATGCCTATCTGTCTATCTATCTATCATCTATCTATCTATCCATCCATCCCAGATCTTCTATACCTGATATGGATACAAGTGAACTTCAATATTTCTGTATTTATTGTTAAATTTGGTATTTTATTCCTTAAATACTTGAACAAAATTATAGTAAGTGCTATATAAATAGTAGATGCCATTATTATAGCTCACTCAGTAAATACTTCATTTTACAATAATTCATTCAAAAAATTATAGGAGAAAAGATATAAATTTCTTCTGAAAACATGGTTAAAATCAAAATTCAAGTTCTAAGCTGATAAAATTCTTAGTAGTAACAATAAAGCTGACAATACTTACTCAACCAGAAAAGTAGTTGACTTATCCCAATCTTACTCAAAGATTTCTGTTAGGTGACTTTAAATATCTCTTCTCACATACAAAAATGTGTACCTCATTTAATTGAGATAAAGATGCTTTCAATTTCCATTTATAAAATAATGGCCCTAAAGACTTTAAAACAAATAGTTAACACCAGTATGATTTATGGTGGGGATTTCAACAAAACTCCATCACAGATAAAGGTCAAAGCGATAAACTTATATTCCTAATGACAGAGAGTTCCAGAAACAGAGGTAAATCGAAGGTCTGTATACATAATCATGGAATGATAATGTACTAGAGAACACCTGCATTATAACTCTGGCAGAAACCCTGCATCCTAAATGGCTAAGCAGGGAGCAGAGAATGAAAAGATGTTGATCACAACTTAGTTACCAACACTCCCTTCACTGCCCCCCCCCCCACCAAAAAAAGGAGTAATCCAGATTTATCAGGCAGTCATGGACATTTTTTTAAAAGGAAGTTTTTTTTGTTTTTTGTTTTTAATTTATTTATATTGCATTTTCTTTTAATTTCTGGAAGGATGAATGCACTTACAATAAGTTTTAGCAAACGTATATGATATTTGTAATTCTGTCTTCTTTGTGTAGACCACTCATTATACACATTGGCATTGCCCAGGTGTGTCTTCTTCCCTTGACTACTTGTTTTTCCCATTCTGTGGATTTAACTATCACTTTAGCCATATGTGTGTGTGTGTGTGTGTGTGTGTGTGTGTGTGTGTGTGTGTCTATACATACAGATATAGAATATATCAGAATCCAGTGTCTCTGTAAGGTATCATTCACAATGTTGGATATAATCCCATATTATTAGCTATACAAAGAAACCTTAAAATGTAACTAATACTCAGAATAAAAGGCAATCAATGAACAACTCTATAAATATACTAAAAACCACTAAATTATAGACTTTAAATGATAAATTCTATCATATGAGTAATTTCTCAAACTATTTCAGCAATAACAAGCAATCACTGGGGTTTCTGAGATGATCCATATGTAATTAGCAGACAAGATTTTAAAAGCATTTATAATAACTAGGCTCAGTATGTAAATTAAAATACACACATAATGATTAAACACATAAATCTTAGCAGATAAACTGAAATGTTCGTTGAAGAACCAAATGGAAATTCTAGAAAAAAGTATAGATACATAGATCTTATGTATATGTATACTCCATGTACTTATATCTACATTTATAACTATCTATAGTAAAGTTTTCAACCATAATCATTCTCTACTTGAGACTTCTGTAATAGATACAAGGGTCCAATGGCCATCTTCACTTTGTCTCATATGCACCTTGAAGTCAACACATTTAAAACTGAGCTTAACATCTTGTCTAAAACTCCACCTTCTGTATACCTCCACAGAAACAACAGATTCCACCCATCCCATCCAATATGGAAACTGAGATTTACCTTTGAACTCACATTTTTCTTCTCCACTCACATCTAAACAATCACCCAGTGAACACAGATTTTACTTTCTTAGTTTCCCTTTTCTTTCTTCTGCATCACTACTAGATCTATCATGGGTAATTGGGGGGAAAATCTCCTTTGTTCTCTTCTGCCTCTGGTCTTATTTCTTTAAATCCATTCTCTAAACAAAGCATAGTTACAAACTGAAATATAACTAGGGGCGCCTGGGTGGCGCAGTCGTTAAGCGTCTGCCTTCGGCTCAGGGCGTGATCCCGGAGTTATGGGATCGAGCCCCACGTCAGGCTCCTCTGCTATGAGCCTGCTTCTTCCTCTCCCACTCCCCCTGCTTGTGTTCCCTCTCTCGCTGGCTGTCACTATCTCTGTCGAATAAATAAATAAAATATTGAAAAAAAAAAGAAAAGAAATATAACTATACTACGGTTATGATCAGGTATTTTCAATGACTCTACATATCCTTTGAATTAACTCCAATCTTCCTATATTATGTGCAAAAGAGAAGATACTTCCACATCCCCTTCTTCAACTGGAAGAAAAAGATGGGAAAGGGAAATTTTAACTTTAAATCAACTAGGAATCTTGACTATTTTATGGGACTGGGCATTTTAATAATTGACTGAAGGAACTGACTGGAAAAATCATGAGGGAAACCCCATCTGAGTTTCAGCTGGAGAAAAGAGAAATGATTAGCCTCATCAAATGAATATAAAGAATAATAAGAGGAGGATCAGGGTCATGTATACTTTCATTCCAAGGAGGATGGATTTGATACACTAGTTACATGTGCAATTTTTTATACTCGATACAAGCTCTGTACTTCATGTTCATTTAAAAAAAAGAGAAAGAAAAGCTTTATCCTTAGTTTAGAATGCCCTATCTCCTCCTTCTGTCTTACTTGAATAATTACTCTTCATTCTTTAAAACACAACTGGTGATTTTACTTAGCAATTCCTGATTATTCAAATCTTAGTTTGTATTCTGCATCCTTGTTCCCATCATACCCCTTGATCTACACATGCCATCATCCTTACAGTATTGGATTTTGACCACGTGTTTTGGTTCTGACTATTCCATGAATTCTTTAAAGCCAGAGAATATGGCCCATTCATCTTTGTGTTTTCAAAACTGCAAACTGGACCTGAAATATTAGGTTATTGATAAATAAATGAAATGATGTTGCAGAGAAGGAGAGACAAATGGAACTATCAACAACAATAGAGAAGTAAGTATGATTATTTTTGAGAGGGGATGAAGAACTCCATCTGGGGAAGTTCATACTGGAATGGCAAAAGGTCGTTTTTAAAAATAGAGCTTCCTACAGACCTAATAAGCACTAGTTGAAGTTAAAACAGCACAAAAAGCTAGTTAGCACAATATCATTGGGATGCTTTGGAATTGCACTCTCTTTAGATACAGGAATCTGAACTGGAAAGTCTGGGAGTTACAAAAAATAGAAGGTATGGTCCCTTCACTCCTTAACATCTCTGTAACCATGCACCACCTTTGGGGAATAATCATCTTCTGAGAAGATCCATCTGATGACTGAGATACAGAGAATACAAGTGATTCTCTCAATTGCTTAATAACGAAACTAAGACAAAACAAAAAACCTATCTTCTCTAAGGAAAATAACCCAATGCTTTGTGTGAGAGAAAATAGAACTAAGGAATGATTTAGCTATAGAAAACACAAGTATGATGATTATTTCAGTTCCTCTCAGAAGAAAGGAATGTCTTATGATACCACATACAGAAAACCCAAAAGACTACCAAAAATCTATTGGACTAATAAAGGAATTCAGTAAGATCACAGGATATAAAAATAAATATACAAAAATCCATTACATTTCTATACACAATAAAGCAGCAGAAAGAGAGATTGAGAAAATAATCCCATTTACAATTGCACCAAAAATAATAAAATATCTAGAACTAGGGACCCCTGGGTGGCTCAGTCAGTTAAGCGTCTGTCTTTGGCTCAGGTCATGATCCCAGGGTCCTGGGATGGAGGCCCACATCGGGCTTCTTGCTCAGTGAGGAGCCTGCTTCTCCCTCTACTTCTGCTCCTCCCCCTTGTTTGTGCTCTCTCTCTGGCAAATAAATAAGTAAATCTTTAAAAAATATATCTAGGAATAAACTTAACCAAAGTGATGAAAGTCTATACTCTGAAAACTAGAAAACATTGATAAAAGATATCAAAGACAACACAAACGGAAAGATATTCCATGTTCATGAATTGGAAGGACAAATATTGTTTAAATGTCCATACTACCCAAAGAAATCTACACATTAAATGCAAACCCTATAAAAATACCAACAGCATTTTTTACAGAAGTAGAACAAACCAACCTAAAATTTGTATGGAACCACAAAAGACCCTGAATAGACAAAGCAATCATGAAAAAGAAAAACAAAGAGGAAGTATCACAATCCCAGATTTCAAGTTATACTACAAAATTGTAGTAGTCAAAACAGTATGGTATCAGCATAAAAATAAACACATAGATCAATGGAACAGAATAGAGAGCCCAGAAATAAACCTGTAATTATATGGTCAATTAATCTTTGACAAAGGAGGCAAGAATATGCAGAGGGTAAAAGAGAGTCTCTTCAACAAATGATGTTGGGAAATCTCTATGCAAAAGAATGAAACTGGACCACTTTTTTACTTGGTACACAAAAATAAACTCAAAATGGGTTAAAGACCTAAATGTGAAACCTGAAACATGAAAATTCTAGAAGAAAGCACAAGCAGTGATTTCTCTAACACTGGCCATAGCAACATTTTCTAGATATTTCTCCTAAGGCAAGGGAAATAAAAGCAAAAATAAACTATTGGAACTACATCAAAATGAAATGCAAAGGAAATGACCAACAAAACTAAAAGACAATCTAATGACTGGGAGAAGGTATTTACAAATGACATAATCAACAAAGGGCTAGTATCCAAAATATATAAAGAACTGATACAACTCAACACCAAAAAAACAAATAATCCAATTAAAAATGGGCAGAAGACATGGGAGGTTACTCAAAAAATTAAAAATAGAACTACCATATGATGCAGTAATACAAAACCACCAATTCAGCTAGATATATGTACCCCTATGTTTATTGCAGCATTATTTACAATAGCCAAATATCCTAAAGTGTCCAACACTAGATGAATAGATAAAGAAGTGGGATATATATACAATGGAATATTACTCAGCCATAGAAAAGAATGAAATCTTGCCATTTGCAACATGAATGGATCTAGAGAGTATAATGCTAAGTGCAATAAGTCAGACAGAGAAAGACAAATACCATATGATTTCACCCATATGTGGAATTTAAGAAACAAAACAAAGGAAAAAAGTAACTAACCAAAAACAGACTCTTAACTACAGGGAACAAACTGATGGTTATCAGAAGGGAGTTGGGTGGGGGGATGGGTGAAATAGGTGACAAGGATTAAGAGTACATTTATCACAATGAGCACTGAGTAATGTATGGAATTGTTGAATCACTATATTGTACACCTGAAACTAATATAACACTGTATGTTAACTATATTGAATTAAAATAGAATAAAATAAAAAGTCACTTTCATATTAAAAGAAAGGGGATTTCTTAACATGGGTTTTAACTATTTTTTTTACTTTATTTTTATTTTTTTAAAAGATTTTATTTATTTGAGAGAGAGTGAGAGAGAGAGAAAGAGAGAACATGAGCAGCGGGAGTGGGAGAGGGTGAAGCAGACTCCCTGATGAGCAGAGAGACTGATGCAGGGCTCGATCCTGGGACTCCAGGATCATGACCTGAGCTTAAAGCAGATGCTTAACCAACTGAGCCACCCAGGTGCCCCTTAACTATTTCTTTTGAAAAAACTCTACAAAAAAAAAACCTATTACCTTTTCACCTAATATAAAAAAGTGAAAAATTACCATATAAATAAAATTAGGTGCATATGTTTCTATTTTCTTTTGAAAATATATCCCAGGGTAGAAAATGTTGCTTTAATAATGTTATGACTATCTATCATCTATCTATCTATCATCTTTGTGTATTGTATGCACACACATTATATATCAAGGATTATCCCTTTTTTAAAAATTTTCTTATGCTACCCTTTAGTTACTTATTTTGAACATTAAGATACTAAATTTTTAAGAACTTCTTTTAATGAAAAGTTTCAAGTTTATTAATTTAGTTTTTCTAATAAAAATGAAGAAAACAAGGCATTTTACAGAACTGACTATAATCACTGTTATATAGCCAATGGAAGGGAAAGGGGATAAAAAAAATATCTTATGGAGTTAACAATGGTTAATTAGTATTTCATGTTAAAGTAAAGGCATTCAATTTAAAATAATATTAAATGGCTCAAGTGGCATAAAAATGCTCCCAAGTTTGAGTAACAAAATCTAACAGATTGATTAGAGTTGGTTTGGGTCTTCAGAGTTCAACTCTAGAGGCCTTGTCTCTGCCACCTTACTTTTACAATGACATTTTCAGTGCACAGTGATTACTCATTGGGTTTTCCTTTCCCTCTGAATGGTTTATGGCAACAGGAGTCATCAGCCATGAAATTGCAGGAGGTCTCCGAATAAATACTATCATTGACTGAAGGGAAACAGCTGCACACATTTGTAAAGATTTCTATAACACTTAATGTAAAACAAGGCATCACACTGGACCTGGCGAGGTGGTTCTCCTCCTTCTTCTTCCCCTCCTCCTCCTTCTTCTAATGGAAATATCCTGATTTAGGCAGGCAAAGGCTGGATATGTTTTCTTAAGTGAAAAGCAATGGAGACATCCTGGAACTGCTGCAAAGATTAAGCCCCATTCATATAAACACCCATTTCCTATTCCTTAAAGTAAAAAAAAAAAAAAAAAGCTATAAATTAACTTACTGAAGAAAACCACAGGCAAGTATATGCATATACATATATGCACATATATCTGCATATTTAATTTACCTATTGGAAATCTTTTCCCCATTTAAATTCAAACAAGTCCCTTAATGAGTCTTCATCTGTCCCTTCATTTGTTCATTTGTCATGAGTCCCCAGAAATGAAAGACTCCATTTTATGAATGAAGATAAAATGTTCCTTGAATAGTGAATCTTTCTTAATAAAAGGAGAATTCAGGTTAAAGCAAGGGGGATAATCAGTACTTGAGGGCCTTGGGTTATTTTTTCTAAAGTTTTAATTCATTTATATCTTCACTAAAAAGAAAAATGTAAATTAATCTCTGGGTTACCATTTAGCACACAAGTGAGTTCTAAGATATTATCTGAGGGAATTAAGACAGCCGAAATTATCCTGATATAAGAGAAAATCAATAGTATTCAGTAATGTGTAATTGCATTTTATTTTAGTGAATGTTAGAATAACGACATATACGTGTTAAACCGCAAGCATCTTATGGGCTTTAAAATATGTGGTTAGGGGATTTTCCAGCTGCCACATATCCTGCCAGATGCTTCGGGTTTTTGGTCTATTCCACAGATTTGGAATGAAGAAACTTGCTCTGCAGAAGTGCCAGGGCCTGCATTCAGATGCTTTCCTCCAGCCACGGAGCTGCCTGCAGTTCCCGCCCTCAGGATCTCTGCCCATCAACAACTTTGCCTCGAGTTTCAATGTGCTGATCATAATAACAAAGACGAGGAGAGCTACTTTCAGTCACATGAATTTAGAGCTGAAGAGCTCTAATTTTTTTTTTTTTTGGCGTGGTTATTCAGATGAAATTGTATAACACGGTAATGAAACTTACAAGGTTAAAAATTAAAGGCCAAAATAACATTTAAATAGGATGTGAAACACACAGCATAATCATAAAGCGGAGGAGTAGTTTCCAAAAGTCACTACAGAACACTAATCTCATAAACTTATAATGAGTACTATGTATATAAAGATATGTGTGCATAATAAAAGCTTAGATATCTTTGACGCAAACATTTGTAATATAAATAACCTTCTCAGCAAACATGTGCACAGGGATATTTTGAAACTCACAACACTTGTCAAGGGGAAATTAATTTCCACTTGAAATAAGGTAATGTGAATGTCAAAAATGCCCTTTGGAAGTTTAATCACAAAACAAAAGATCATGCCTAAGGAGTAAATTTACATACAAAAAAATGATCTATCACATGGCCTAAATGTTGCTTTATTGCAACCCAGTTTAGTAAGTAATCTAGCTGTGTGATCTTGGGTGAGTCAGTTTCAGTGTGCGCATATAAATAACTGACTTGTGAGGGTACAGTGAGGCATGTATTCAACAATCATAAAAATAACAAAGCAAGTCCATAATACATATTTTAAAAATTGTAAGATATCTTTATATCCATACATCTTATGTATAGACAGGAGTTATTTACATAACAAATGATGGCTATACTTTCCTATTTCCCTCTTAAACACAAGTATACATGTACTTATAAAAAATTTAATTTTTAGATTTGATAATAGTTTATAATATTATGAAATATTCTTCATATCAAAGGAACAAAAGTCCTATAGGATCATCTCTTCCAAGAGTAATAACAAGAGGCAGATTTGTTCAAAATTTTAAAATGACTGTTGAAAAATGTTGAAAAGCTATCAGAGAATTTTTTTTAATGATTTTTTATTATATTATGTTAGTCACCATACAGTACATCCCCGGTTTCCGATGTAAGGCTCGATGATTCATTAGTTGCGTATAACATCCAGTGCACCATGCAATACGTGCCCTCCTTATTACCCATCACCGGTCTATCCCATTCCCCCACGCCCCCTCCCCTCTGAGGCCCTCAGTTTCTTTCTCGTAGTCCATAGTCTCTCATGTTTCATTCCCCCTTCTGGTTACCCCCCCCCTTTCTTTATCCCTTTCTTCTCCTACCGATCTCCCTAGTTTTTATGTTCCATAGATGAGAGAAATCATATGATAGAGTCTTTCTCTGCTTGACTTATTTCACTTAGCATTATCTCCTCCAGTGCCGTCCATGTTGTAGCAAATGTTGAGAACTCGTTCTTTCTGATAGCTGAGTAATATTCCATTATATATATGGACCACAACTTCTTAATCCAGTCGTCTGTTGAAGGGCATCTTGGCTCCTTCCACGATTTAGCTATTGTGGACATTGCTGCTATGAACATTGGGGTGCATATGGCCCTTCTCTTCACCACATCTGTATCTTTGGGGTAAACACCCAGTAGTGCAATGGCTGGATCATAGGGTAGCTCAATTTTTAACATTTTAAGGGACCTCCACACTGTTTTCCAGAGTGGCTGTACCAACTTGCATTCCCACCAACAGTGTGGGAGGGATCCCCTTTCTCCACATCCTCTCCAACAATTGTTGTTTCTTGCCTTGTCTATTTTTGCCATTCTAACTGGCGTAAGGTGGTATCTCAGTGTGGTTTTGATTTGAATTTCCTTGATGGCTAATGATTTTGAACATTTTTTCATGTGTCTGTTAGCCATTTGTATGTCTTCATTGGAAAAGTGTCTGTTCATATCTTCTGCCCATTTTTTGATTTATTTGTTTCTCGTGTATTGAGTTTGAGAAGTTCTTTGTAGATCTTGGATACCAGTCCTTTATCTGTAGTGTCATTTGCAAATATCTTCTCCCATTCCGTGGGCTGCCTCTTAGTTTTTCTGACTGTTTCCTTGGCTGTGCAGAAACTTTTAATTTTTTTTTTTTAAGATTTTATTTATTTATTCGACAGAGATAGAGACAGCCAGCGAGAGAGGGAACACAAGCAGGGGGAGTGAGAGAGGAAGAAGCAGGCTCATAGCAGAGGAGCCTGATGTGGGGCTCGATCTCATAACGCCGGGATCACGCCCTGAGCTGAAAGCAGACGCTTAACCGCTATGCCACCCAGGCGCCCCAGAAACTTTTAATCTTGATGAAGTCCCATGAATTCATTTTATCTTTTGTTTCTCTTGCCTTTGGGGATGTATCATGAAAAAGGTTGCTTTGGCCGATGTCGTAGAGGTTGCTGCCTATGTTCTCCTCTAGAATATTGATGGATTCCTGTCTCACATCAAGGTCTTTCATCCATTTGGAGTTTATTTTTGTGTATGGTGTGAGAGAGTGGTCAAGTTTCATTCTTTTGCATGTAGCTGTCCAATTTTCCCAGCACCATTTATTGAAGAGACTGTCTTTTTCCCACCGGATGTTTTTTCCTGCTTTATCAAATATTAGTTGCCCAAAGAGCCGAGGGTCCATTTCTGGGCTCTCTATTCTGTTCCATTGGTCTCTGTGTCTGTTTTTGTGCCAGTACAATGCTGTCTTTGTGATCACAGCTTTGTAGTACAGCTCGAAATCCGGCATTGTGATGCCCCCAGCTTTGTTTTTCCTTTTCAACAGTTCCTTGGAGATTCGGGGCCTTTTCTGGTTCCATACAAATTTAAGGACTATTTGTTCCAGTTCTTTGAAAAATGTCATCGGTATTTTGATCGGGATAGCATTGAAAGAGTAGATTGCTCTGGGTAGCATGTGCATTTTAACTATGTTAATTCTTCCGATCCATGAGCATGGAATATCTTTCCATCTTTTTATGTCTTCCTCAATGTCTTTGAAGAGGGATTTATAGTTTCTAGAATATAGGTCCTTTACGTCTCTGGTTAAGTTAATTCCAAGGTAACGTATGGTTTTTGGTGCTATTGTAAATGGGATAGATTCCCTAATTTCTCTTTCTTCGGTCTCGCTATTCGTGTACAGAAATGCAACTGATTTCTGAGCATTGATTTTGTATCCCGCCACGTTTCTGAATTACTCTATAACTTCTAATGGTTTGGGAGCGGCTTCTTTGGGGTTTTCCACATAGAGTAACATGTCATCTGTGAAGAGAGACATTTTGACTTCTTCTTTGCTGATTTGAATACCTTTGATCCCTTTTTGTCGTCTGATTGCTGTTGCAAGGACTTCTAGTACTATGTTGAATAATAGTGGCGAGAGTGGGCATCCTTGTCGAGTTCCTCATCTTAAAGGGAAGGCTTTCAGCTTTTCCCCATTGAGAATAATATTTGCAGTAGGCTTTTCATAGATGGCTTTTATGAGATTGAGAAATGTACCCTCTATTCCTACACTCTGAAGGGTTTTAATCAGGAAAGGATGCTGTATTTTGTCAAATGCTTTTTCGGCATCGATTGAGAGGATCATATGGTTCCTGAGTCTTTTCTTGTTGATATGATGTATCACGCTGATGGATTTGCGAATATTGAACAACGCTTGCATCCCAGGTATGAATCCCACTTGATCGGGATGGATAATCCTTTTAATGAACTGTTGGATTCTATTAGCAAGTATCTTGTTGAGGATTTTGGCGTCCATATTCATTAGGGAAATAGGTCTGTAATTCTCCTTTTTGAGGGGGTCTTTGCCTGGTTTGGGGATCAAGGTAATATTGGCCTCATAGAATGAGTTTGGTAGCTCTCCTTCTGTTTCTATTTTTTGAAATAGCTTTAGGAGAATAGGTATTATTTCTTCTTTGAATGTTTGGTAGAATTCCCCAGGAAAACCGTCCGGGCCTGGAGTTTTCTTATTTGGAAGGTTGTTTATCACTGACTCAATTTCTTCATCATTAATTGGCCTGTTTAAAAAATCAATTTCTTCCTGTTTCAATCTTGGTAGTTTATAGGTTTCCAGGAAGGATTCCATCTCTTCCGGATTGCTTAGTTTATTGGCATATAGCTGTTGATAAAAATTTCTAATAATCCTTCCAATTTCAATGGTGTTCGTCGTGACCTCTCCTTTTTCATTCATAATTTTAATAATCTGGGTCCTTTCTCTTTTGTTTTGGATAAGTGTTGCCAGTGGTCTGTCAATTTTATTGATTCTCTCAAAGAACCAGCTTCTAGTCCTGTTGATCTGCTCTACTGTACTTCTGGTTTCTGCTTGATTGATTTCAGCTCTAATTTTGGTCAACTGCTTCCTCGTGCGTGGATTAGGCCTGTCCCTCTGTTGCTGTTCCAGCTTCTTGAGGTGAGAATATAAAAACTGCATTTTAGATTTTTCTATTCTTTTGAGTGAGGCTTGGATGGCTATGTATTTCCCCATTAGGACTGCCTTTGCAGTATCCCATAGGTTTTGGACTGTTGTATATTCATTCTCATTGGTCTCCATAAATTGTTTGATTTTTGATTTCCTGGTTTATCGAGTCATTCCTGAGCAGGATGGTTCTTAGTCTCCAAGTGTTTGAGTTTCTCCCAAATTTTTCCTTGTGGTTGAGTTCCAATTTCAGAGCGTTGTGATCTGAGAATATGCACGGGATAATTTCAATCTTTTGGTATCGGTTGAGGCCTGTTTTGTGTCCCAGAACATGGTCTATTCTTGAGAATGTTCCATGGGCATTAGAATAGAATGAGTATTCTTTGATTCTGGGGTGTAGTGTTCTCTATATATCTATGGGGTCCAACTCGTCGAGTATGGCATTCAAAGCCTTTGATTCTTTGCTTAGTTTTTCCCAGGGTGTTCTGTCTATTTCTGATAGTGGAGTGTTGAGGTCCCCTACTATTAATGTATTTTTATTTATATGTCTCTTTATTCTGGTTAAGAGTTGCTTCTGTATCTTGCTGCTCCCCTGTTGGGGGCATATATATTTATAATTGTCATATCCACTTGTTGAATACTTCCTTTAAGAATAATATAGTGCCCTTCTGCGTCTCTAACTATAGTCTGTAGTTTAAAATCCAATTTATCTGATATGAGAATTGCTACCCCAGCTTTCTTTTGAGGTCCATTTGCGTGAAAGATGGTACTCCATCCCCTTACTCTCAGTCTGAATGCATCTTTGGGTTCGAAATGAGTCTCTTGTAGACAGCAAATGGATGGGTCATTTCTTTTTATCCAATCTGCAACCCTGTGGTGTTGTAAGGGAGAATTTAAGCCATTAACATTAAGACTGAGTACTGAGAGATATGATTTTAATGATGCCATGTTGCCAGTAAAGTCTTTGTTTGTATTGGCTGTGACTTTCTGTTCTGTATCACTCTTGGGGCCTTTTTACTTTTATAGAACCCCCCGTAATATCTCCTGTAGGGCTGGTTTCATGGTTACAAAATTGGTTAGTGACTGTCGATTCTGAACTGTCTTTATTTCTCCATCAATTCTGAATGACAGCCTTGCTGGATAAAGGATCCTTGGCTGCATGTTTGTCTCTGAAAGAGTTTAAATATGCTCCCCCAACCCTTTCTCTCATTCCAGGTCTGTGTAGACAGGTCTGACGTAATTTTGATGCCTTTGCCTTGGTACGTGAGAAATTTCTTTGCCCTGGCCGCTTTTAATACTGTATCCTTGGATCTAATATTTGCGAAATGCACTATGACGTGACGTGGCGTAGGTTTGTCGTGGTTGAGCTTCGGAGGGGTCCTCTCTGCCTCTTGGACACGAATGCTTGTTTCCCTTGCTAGATTAGGGAAGTTTTCAGCTACAATTTGTTCAAATATCTCTTCTAGACCTCTGTTTTTCTCCACCCCCTCGGGGATGCCGATGATTCTAACATTGGATCGTTTCATTGAGTCAGTAATCTCCCATAACCTACATTTTTGGGCTTAGATTTTTTTAAGAGAAGCTTCTATTTTGTTTTTTTCCTCTATTAACTCATCCACCAATTCACTAACCCGTTCCTCTGCTTCTGTGACCCTGGCCGTCAGAGCGTCTAGTTTTGCCTGCATTTGGCTCATGGAATTTTTAATTTCTGCCAGATTTGCTCTCATTTCTGTCCTTAGGGATTCTATATTCTCAGTAACCTTTTTGTTAATAGTTTTTTCAATTCTACTCATCATTTTGACCATCCTTACTCTGAATTCCATTTCTGATAATTAGGTTATATCCATATCCATTATTTCTGTGGCAGAG
Source organism: Ursus arctos (assembly GCF_023065955.2). Taxonomy (NCBI): domain Eukaryota; kingdom Metazoa; phylum Chordata; class Mammalia; order Carnivora; family Ursidae; genus Ursus; species Ursus arctos. Next base: position 13,873 of record NW_026623025.1, read on the forward strand.
GCCACAGACTCACTGTCTTTTCATTGCTGGGGGGGGGCTTCTCCTTCTTGTCATTCTGATGAGGAGAGGTTGCGGGGTTGTCCAGAGCCCAAATTATTGACTGGGTCCCAGGCCGTGCCCCTTGTTTTATAGGGATCTTAGGGATGTGGGCTTCTTCTTTAAAGATTTTATTTATTTATTTATGTGGCAGCCAACCAGCAAGAGAGGGAACAGAAGCAGGGGAGTGGGAGAGGAAGAAGCAGGCTCCCAGCAGAGGAGCCCGATGAGGGACTCCTTTCCGGAACGCTGGGATCACGCCCTAAGCCAAAGACAGGCGCTGAATGATTGCGCCACCCAGGCGCCCGGGTTGTGGGCTTCTTGATTTTTCAGCCTGCCTTCTGTGGTCTGGGGGAGGGGCCTGCCGCGTCGAGACTCAGGCAACCCTGTTTGGGTAGAGTCTCTGTGTCCTCTGCGAGGGGGGATGGGGATGGGCACTCTCTGAGCCGGTATTTCCAGGCTTTTGTTCTCTGGCGGCTTTCCCTGGCGGTTTGCTATGCCTCTTCTGAGAGTCAGAGCAGCCGGCCGAATTTCAGCCTCTGTCACAGAACAGAGGGATTGCGGCCCGTTCTCTACTAATGTTCTGGCCACTTTAACTCTGTTACTGTTGGTGCTGCTCAACCCTGCAGAGTCCTGGGATGTGCGCCCCACACCCGGCGTCCCAGCCCTCACTTCCAGGGCCGGCGTGTCTCTGTCCTTTGTGTTTCTAACGTCGCAAGCCGCCAGCCGCCCCACGCGCGCTCCGGAAGCTCCTGGTCTCAGTCTGGTTCCAGCGAGCGCACGGGGATTCCGGTGTTCCGTGAGATGCCTGGTGGCGTGCGCACCGGGCTCACGGTCTTAGTCTACTGTTTTCCGGGTGCCGTCCGCCCGGCGCCCGAATATGGCGGCTCCCTCCCCCTTCCGTTTATCTTCCGATATCTGTGCACGGTTTCATGGCTCCCCGCTTCGTACCTCAATACTCAGCGCCGGAGATGTTCATTTGTAGAGATCCAGATGCATCTTCCTGTGTCTCAGGCTGGTTCCGTGGTTGTTTAGGCTGGTCTAGTACCTATCCAGCTTGACTCGGGGACCGGCTGAAAAAGGTGTCTCCTACTCCTTCGCCATCTTTGACCTCTCAGAACTTCTAAAACCTGAGTTTGGATGAGCTGTTCCCTTTTGTGTGCTCGGTCTTGCTAGGTATAAATTAGAACTGCAACTTTTGTTCTGCAATTCCTCAGAGTGGATGAGAATATAGGTTCAGATTTTTAATAAATCCTAGAAGCCTTCTTGGAGGTTCATTTCCTTCCAACTTAATGGTCCTTTGTTATTCGGTGTCTTTTCTTTTCCAATTTTCAAGCTATGCCCAGACTCGTCTGCTCTGGGATCTGGCACATCCGTATGACCAAAACTAATCATCATCCCATTGATTAGTGGAGGTAGGCATGTGACCCAGGTGTTCCCAATGCCACGGGAGGTTTGCTGAGGAAGCAGGATGCTGACTCCGGATTCCTGGGATTGAATGCTGGTATTCTTCCATTAAATGGAAATAGTAATGCTGTTATCAGTGAGAGTTTCCAGTGAGGTCATCTGGGTCAGATATGCAGAGCACCAATCAGGAAGGGGTCAAAGAACACTTCCAGTTTCCTTACAGGTCTCAGAAAGAGAAGGCCTCTTTTAAGTTTTTGATGGTTTCTTTTGCCGTGTGGAAGATTTCAGTTTGATGTTGTTCCACTTGTTTATTTTTGCTTTTGTTGCCTTTGCATTTGGTGTCCGATCTGAAGACTCTTTGCCAAAACCAATGTCGAGAGACTTAGTACCTGTGTCTTCTTGGAGGTTTATGGATTCGGGTCTTATGTTCAAATCATTCATCCATTAAAAATTTTGTGTGTGGTGTAAGAAAGTGACCCAGTTATATTCTTCTGCATTTACTGTCCAGTTTGCGTGTTACCGCTCACTGAAGACACAGTCCTTCCCTCATGGCATATCTTCTGCTGCTGTGTCGTAAGTTAGGGTCATCTACGTGTGGGTAAGTTTCTGAGCTTTCTGTTCTATTCCACTGACCTGGTGTCTGTGTTTCTGCCAGTACCATCCTGTTTTGATGACAACAGCTTTGTAATCTAGCTTGAAATCCAGGAGTGTGTTGACTGCACCTTTCTTTCTCCAGGTTGCTTTGGGTATTTGGGGTCTTTTGTGATTCCATACAAGTTTGAGGACTGTTTTCTCTTTCCTCGAATAATGCCACTGGAATTCAGATGGGGATTTCATCACATCTGTCGATTGCTTTGGGTACGATGGACATGTTCACATAATTAACTCTTCCAGTTAAGGAGCATGGCGTATGCTTCCATTTGTTTGTGTTGCCTTCCAAATCTTTGACCCATACATTCTGCCCCCCTCGACACACATGTTTTTCATTTCTTTTCTGCCATGTGTTGAGTGTACTATGTCTTTCTCATTGTTGGTTACTTTTATTCCTAGATTTTTTTTTTTGATGCAATTGTAAATGGCATTGCTTTTTTAATTTCTCTTTGCGAAAGTGTGTCATCAGTATACAGAAATGCAAGAAGTTGGGTCATCTGGGTGGCTCCATAGGTGAAGCGTCTGCCTTCAGCTCAGGTCATGATCCCAGAGTTCTGGGATCGAGCCCCGTGTTGGGCTCCCTGCTTAGCGAGGGTCTGCTTCTCCGTCTTTCTGACACTCCCCCGGCTCGTGCTTTTTCTCTTCCTGTCAAATAAATAAATAAAATCTGAAAAAAAATAAAGACAACAGGTCTCTGTATATTGACTTTATATCCTGAAGCTTTCTTGAATTTGTTTATTCTAACAGGGTTTTTTTTTTTTTTTGTGGAATCTTTTGGGATTTCATGTCATTTGCAAATAGTGACCGTTTTCCTGTATGGATTTCATATCTTTCTCTTTTTTTAAAATTATGTTAGTCACCCTACAGTACTTCATTTGTTTTTGATGTAGTGTTCCAGGATTCATTGTTTGCATATAACACCTAGTGCTCATTATGACACGTGCCCTCCTTAATACCCATCACCAGGATAACCCATTCCCCTACCCCTCCCTTTCTGCAACCTTCAGTTTGTTTCCCAGTGTCAATAGTCTCTCATGGTTCATCTCCCCCTCTCATTCCCCACCTTCACTTTTCCCTTCCTTCTCCTAATGTCCTCCATGCTATTCCTTCCATTCCACATAGGAGTGAAACGATATGATAATTGTCTTTCTCTGCTTGACTTAATTTCACTTAGCATAATCCCCTCCTGGTCCATCCACGTTGGTGCAAATGGCGGGTATTCATCCTTTCTTATGACTGAGTAATATTCCATTGTATAGATGAACCACATCTTCTTTGTCCATTCATCTGCTGAAGGACATCTTGGCTCCTTCCACAGTTTGGCTATTAGGGACATTGCTGCTATGAACATTGGGATACAGGTGCCCCTTCTTTTCATTACTCTGTGTCTATGGGGTAAATACCCAGTAGTGCAATTGGTGGGTCGTAGGATAGCTCTGTGTTCAACGTCTTGAGGAATCTCCATATTGTTTTCAAAAGTGGCTGTACCAGCTTGAATTCTCACGAGTAGTGTTAGAGGGCTCCCCTTTCTCCACATCCTCTCTGACTTTTTTTTATTTCCTGTCTTGTTAATTTCTTCTCAAGATTTTATTTATTTATTCCACAGAGATAGAGACAGCCAGCGAGAGAGGGAACACAAGCAGGGGGAGTGGGAGAGGAAGAAGCAGGCTCATAGCGGAGGAGCCTGATGTGGGGCTCCATCCCATAATGCCGGGATC
>NW_026623026.1:0-17587 GCF_023065955.2 Ursus arctos
AAGACAGGAAATAAAAAAAAGTCAGAGAGGATGTGGAGAAAGGGGAGCCCTCTAACACTACTCGTGAGAATTCAAGCTGGTACAGCCACTTTTGAAAACAATATGGAGATTCCTCAAGACGTTGAACACAGAGCTATCCTACGACCCACCAATTGCACTACTGGGTATTTACCCCATAGACACAGAGTAATGAAAAGAAGGGGCACCTGTATCCCAATGTTCATAGCAGCAATGTCCCTAATAGCCAAACTGTGGAAGGAGCCAAGATGTCCTTCAGCAGATGAATGGACAAAGAAGATGTGGTTCATCTATACAATGGAATATTACTCAGTCATAAGAAAGGATGAATACCCGCCATTTGCACCAACGTGGATGGACCAGGAGGGGATTATGCTAAGTGAAATTAAGTCAAGCAGAGAAAGACAATTATCATATCGTTTCACTCCTATGTGGAATGGAAGGAATAGCATGGAGGACATTAGGAGAAGGAAGGGAAAAGTGAAGGTGGGGAATGAGAGGGGGAGATGAACCATGAGAGACTATTGACACTGGGAAACAAACTGAAGGTTGCAGAAAGGGAGGGGTAGGGGAATGGGTTATCCTGGTGATGGGTATTAAGGAGGGCACGTGTCATAATGAGCACTAGGTGTTATATGCAAACAATGAATCCTGGAACACTACATCAAAAACAAATGAAGTACTGTAGGGTGACTAACATAATTTTAAAAAAAGAGAAAGATATGAAATCCATACAGGAAAACGGTCACTATTTGCAAATGACATGAAATCCCAAAAGATTCCACAAAAAAAAAAAAAAACCCTGTTAGAATAAACAAATTCAAGAAAGCTTCAGGATATAAAGTCAATATACAGAGACCTGTTGTCTTTATTTTTTTTCAGATTTTATTTATTTATTTGACAGGAAGAGAAAAAGCACGAGCCGGGGGAGTGTCAGAAAGACGGAGAAGCAGACCCTCGCTAAGCAGGGAGCCCAACACGGGGCTCGATCCCAGAACTCTGGGATCATGACCTGAGCTGAAGGCAGACGCTTCACCTATGGAGCCACCCAGATGACCCAACTTCTTGCATTTCTGTATACTGATGACACACTTTCGCAAAGAGAAATTAAAAAAGCAATGCCATTTACAATTGCATCAAAAAAAAAAATCTAGGAATAAAAGTAACCAACAATGAGAAAGACATAGTACACTCAACACATGGCAGAAAAGAAATGAAAAACATGTGTGTCGAGGGGGGCAGAATGTATGGGTCAAAGATTTGGAAGGCAACACAAACAAATGGAAGCATACGCCATGCTCCTTAACTGGAAGAGTTAATTATGTGAACATGTCCATCGTACCCAAAGCAATCGACAGATGTGATGAAATCCCCATCTGAATTCCAGTGGCATTATTCGAGGAAAGAGAAAACAGTCCTCAAACTTGTATGGAATCACAAAAGACCCCAAATACCCAAAGCAACCTGGAGAAAGAAAGGTGCAGTCAACACACTCCTGGATTTCAAGCTAGATTACAAAGCTGTTGTCATCAAAACAGGATGGTACTGGCAGAAACACAGACACCAGGTCAGTGGAATAGAACAGAAAGCTCAGAAACTTACCCACACGTAGATGACCCTAACTTACGACACAGCAGCAGAAGATATGCCATGAGGGAAGGACTGTGTCTTCAGTGAGCGGTAACACGCAAACTGGACAGTAAATGCAGAAGAATATAACTGGGTCACTTTCTTACACCACACACAAAATTTTTAATGGATGAATGATTTGAACATAAGACCCGAATCCATAAACCTCCAAGAAGACACAGGTACTAAGTCTCTCGACATTGGTTTTGGCAAAGAGTCTTCAGATCGGACACCAAATGCAAAGGCAACAAAAGCAAAAATAAACAAGTGGAACAACATCAAACTGAAATCTTCCACACGGCAAAAGAAACCATCAAAAACTTAAAAGAGGCCTTCTCTTTCTGAGACCTGTAAGGAAACTGGAAGTGTTCTTTGACCCCTTCCTGATTGGTGCTCTGCATATCTGACCCAGATGACCTCACTGGAAACTCTCACTGATAACAGCATTACTATTTCCATTTAATGGAAGAATACCAGCATTCAATCCCAGGAATCCGGAGTCAGCATCCTGCTTCCTCAGCAAACCTCCCGTGGCATTGGGAACACCTGGGTCACATGCCTACCTCCACTAATCAATGGGATGATGATTAGTTTTGGTCATACGGATGTGCCAGATCCCAGAGCAGACGAGTCTGGGCATAGCTTGAAAATTGGAAAAGAAAAGACACCGAATAACAAAGGACCATTAAGTTGGAAGGAAATGAACCTCCAAGAAGGCTTCTAGGATTTATTAAAAATCTGAACCTATATTCTCATCCACTCTGAGGAATTGCAGAACAAAAGTTGCAGTTCTAATTTATACCTAGCAAGACCGAGCACACAAAAGGGAACAGCTCATCCAAACTCAGGTTTTAGAAGTTCTGAGAGGTCAAAGATGGCGAAGGAGTAGGAGACACCTTTTTCAGCCGGTCCCCGAGTCAAGCTGGATAGGTACTAGACCAGCCTAAACAACCACGGAACCAGCCTGAGACACAGGAAGATGCATCTGGATCTCTACAAATGAACATCTCCGGCGCTGAGTATTGAGGTACGAAGCGGGGAGCCATGAAACCGTGCACAGATATCGGAAGATAAACGGAAGGGGGAGGGAGCCGCCATATTCGGGCGCCGGGCGGACGGCACCCGGAAAACAGTAGACTAAGACCGTGAGCCCGGTGCGCACGCCACCAGGCATCTCACGGAACACCGGAATCCCCGTGCGCTCGCTGGAACCAGACTGAGACCAGGAGCTTCCGGAGCGCGCGTGGGGCGGCTGGCGGCTTGCGACGTTAGAAACACAAAGGACAGAGACACGCCGGCCCTGGAAGTGAGGGCTGGGACGCCGGGTGTGGGGCGCACATCCCAGGACTCTGCAGGGTTGAGCAGCACCAACAGTAACAGAGTTAAAGTGGCCAGAACATTAGTAGAGAACGGGCCGCAATCCCTCTGTTCTGTGACAGAGGCTGAAATTCGGCCGGCTGCTCTGACTCTCAGAAGAGGCATAGCAAACCGCCAGGGAAAGCCGCCAGAGAACAAAAGCCTGGAAATACCGGCTCAGAGAGTGCCCATCCCCATCCCCCCTCGCAGAGGACACAGAGACTCTACCCAAACAGGGTTGCCTGAGTCTCGACGCGGCAGGCCCCTCCCCCAGACCACAGAAGGCAGGCTGAAAAATCAAGAAGCCCACAACCCGGGCGCCTGGGTGGCGCAATCATTCAGCGCCTGTCTTTGGCTTAGGGCGTGATCCCAGCGTTCCGGAAAGGAGTCCCTCATCGGGCTCCTCTGCTGGGAGCCTGCTTCTTCCTCTCCCACTCCCCTGCTTCTGTTCCCTCTCTTGCTGGTTGGCTGCCACATAAATAAATAAATAAAATCTTTAAAGAAGAAGCCCACATCCCTAAGATCCCTATAAAACAAGGGGCACGGCCTGGGACCCAGTCAATAATTTGGGCTCTGGACAACCCCGCAACCTCTCCTCATCAGAATGACAAGAAGGAGAAGCCCCCCCCCAGCAATGAAAAGACAGTGAGTCTGTGGCCTCTGCCACAGAAATAATGGATATGGATATAACCTAATTATCAGAAATGGAATTCAGAGTAAGGATGGTCAAAATGATGAGTAGAATTGAAAAAACTATTAACAAAAAGGTTACTGAGAATATAGAATCCCTAAGGACAGAAATGAGAGCAAATCTGGCAGAAATTAAAAATTCCATGAGCCAAATGCAGGCAAAACTAGACGCTCTGACGGCCAGGGTCACAGAAGCAGAGGAACGGGTTAGTGAATTGGTGGATGAGTTAATAGAGGAAAAAAACAAAATAGAAGCTTCTCTTAAAAAAATCTAAGCCCAAAAATGTAGGTTATGGGAGATTACTGACTCAATGAAACGATCCAATGTTAGAATCATCGGCATCCCCGAGGGGGTGGAGAAAAACAGAGGTCTAGAAGAGATATTTGAACAAATTGTAGCTGAAAACTTCCCTAATCTAGCAAGGGAAACAAGCATTCGTGTCCAAGAGGCAGAGAGGACCCCTCCGAAGCTCAACCACGACAAACCTACGCCACGTCACGTCATAGTGCATTTCGCAAATATTAGATCCAAGGATACAGTATTAAAAGCGGCCAGGGCAAAGAAATTTCTCACGTACCAAGGCAAAGGCATCAAAATTACGTCAGACCTGTCTACACAGACCTGGAATGAGAGAAAGGGTTGGGGGAGCATATTTAAACTCTTTCAGAGACAAACATGCAGCCAAGGATCCTTTATCCAGCAAGGCTGTCATTCAGAATTGATGGAGAAATAAAGACAGTTCAGAATCGACAGTCACTAACCAATTTTGTAACCATGAAACCAGCCCTACAGGAGATATTACGGGGGGTTCTATAAAAGTAAAAAGGCCCCAAGAGTGATACAGAACAGAAAGTCACAGCCAATACAAACAAAGACTTTACTGGCAACATGGCATCATTAAAATCATATCTCTCAGTACTCAGTCTTAATGTTAATGGCTTAAATTCTCCCTTACAACACCACAGGGTTGCAGATTGGATAAAAAGAAATGACCCATCCATTTGCTGTCTACAAGAGACTCATTTCGAACCCAAAGATGCATTCAGACTGAGAGTAAGGGGATGGAGTACCATCTTTCACGCAAATGGACCTCAAAAGAAAGCTGGGGTAGCAATTCTCATATCAGATAAATTGGATTTTAAACTACAGACTATAGTTAGAGACGCAGAAGGGCACTATATTATTCTTAAAGGAAGTATTCAACAAGTGGATATGACAATTATAAATATATATGCCCCCAACAGGGGAGCAGCAAGATACAGAAGCAACTCTTAACCAGAATAAAGAGACATATAAATAAAAATACATTAATAGTAGGGGACCTCAACACTCCACTATCAGAAATAGACAGAACACCCTGGGAAAAACTAAGCAAAGAATCAAAGGCTTTGAATGCCATACTCGACGAGTTGGACCCCATAGATATATAGAGAACACTACACCCCAGAATCAAAGAATACTCATTCTATTCTAATGCCCATGGAACATTCTCAAGAATAGACCATGTTCTGGGACACAAAACAGGCCTCAACCGATACCAAAAGATTGAAATTATCCCGTGCATATTCTCAGATCACAACGCTCTGAAATTGGAACTCAACCACAAGGAAAAATTTGGGAGAAACTCAAACACTTGGAGACTAAGAACCATCCTGCTCAGGAATGACTCGATAAACCAGGAAATCAAAAATCAAACAATTTATGGAGACCAATGAGAATGAATATACAACAGTCCAAAACCTATGGGATACTGCAAAGGCAGTCCTAATGGGGAAATACATAGCCATCCAAGCCTCACTCAAAAGAATAGAAAAATCTAAAATGCAGTTTTTATATTCTCACCTCAAGAAGCTGGAACAGCAACAGAGGGACAGGCCTAATCCACGCACGAGGAAGCAGTTGACCAAAATTAGAGCTGAAATCAATCAAGCAGAAACCAGAAGTACAGTAGAGCAGATCAACAGGACTAGAAGCTGGTTCTTTGAGAGAATCAATAAAATTGACAGACCACTGGCAACACTTATCCAAAACAAAAGAGAAAGGACCCAGATTATTAAAATTATGAATGAAAAAGGAGAGGTCACGACGAACACCATTGAAATTGGAAGGATTATTAGAAATTTTTATCAACAGCTATATGCCAATAAACTAAGCAATCCGGAAGAGATGGAATCCTTCCTGGAAACCTATAAACTACCAAGATTGAAACAGGAAGAAATTGATTTTTTAAACAGGCCAATTAATGATGAAGAAATTGAGTCAGTGATAAACAACCTTCCAAATAAGAAAACTCCAGGCCCGGACGGTTTTCCTGGGGAATTCTACCAAACATTCAAAGAAGAAATAATACCTATTCTCCTAAAGCTATTTCAAAAAATAGAAACAGAAGGAGAGCTACCAAACTCATTCTATGAGGCCAATATTACCTTGATCCCCAAACCAGGCAAAGACCCCCTCAAAAAGGAGAATTACAGACCTATTTCCCTAATGAATATGGACGCCAAAATCCTCAACAAGATACTTGCTAATAGAATCCAACAGTTCATTAAAAGGATTATCCATCCCGATCAAGTGGGATTCATACCTGGGATGCAAGCGTTGTTCAATATTCGCAAATCCATCAGCGTGATACATCATATCAACAAGAAAAGACTCAGGAACCATATGATCCTCTCAATCGATGCCGAAAAAGCATTTGACAAAATACAGCATCCTTTCCTGATTAAAACCCTTCAGAGTGTAGGAATAGAGGGTACATTTCTCAATCTCATAAAAGCCATCTATGAAAAGCCTACTGCAAATATTATTCTCAATGGGGAAAAGCTGAAAGCCTTCCCTTTAAGATGAGGAACTCGACAAGGATGCCCACTCTCGCCACTATTATTCAACATAGTACTAGAAGTCCTTGCAACAGCAATCAGACGACAAAAAGGGATCAAAGGTATTCAAATCAGCAAAGAAGAAGTCAAAATGTCTCTCTTCACAGATGACATGTTACTCTATGTGGAAAACCCCAAAGAAGCCGCTCCCAAACCATTAGAAGTTATAGAGTAATTCAGAAACGTGGCGGGATACAAAATCAATGCTCAGAAATCAGTTGCATTTCTGTACACGAATAGCGAGACCGAAGAAAGAGAAATTAGGGAATCTATCCCATTTACAATAGCACCAAAAACCATACGTTACCTTGGAATTAACTTAACCAGAGACGTAAAGGACCTATATTCTAGAAACTATAAATCCCTCTTCAAAGACATTGAGGAAGACATAAAAAGATGGAAAGATATTCCATGCTCATGGATCGGAAGAATTAACATAGTTAAAATGCACATGCTACCCAGAGCAATCTACTCTTTCAATGCTATCCCGATCAAAATACCGATGACATTTTTCAAAGAACTGGAACAAATAGTCCTTAAATTTGTATGGAACCAGAAAAGGCCCCGAATCTCCAAGGAACTGTTGAAAAGGAAAAACAAAGCTGGGGGCATCACAATGCCGGATTTCGAGCTGTACTACAAAGCTGTGATCACAAAGACAGCATTGTACTGGCACAAAAACAGACACAGAGACCAATGGAACAGAATAGAGAGCCCAGAAATGGACCCTCGGCTCTTTGGGCAACTAATATTTGATAAAGCAGGAAAAAACATCCGGTGGGAAAAAGACAGTCTCTTCAATAAATGGTGCTGGGAAAATTGGACAGCTACATGCAAAAGAATGAAACTTGACCACTCTCTCACACCATACACAAAAATAAACTCCAAATGGATGAAAGACCTTGATGTGAGACAGGAATCCATCAATATTCTAGAGGAGAACATAGGCAGCAACCTCTACGACATCGGCCAAAGCAACCTTTTTCATGATACATCCCCAAAGGCAAGAGAAACAAAAGATAAAATGAATTCATGGGACTTCATCAAGATTAAAAGTTTCTGGGGCGCCTGGGTGGCATAGCGGTTAAGCGTCTGCTTTCAGCTCAGGGCGTGATCCCGGCGTTATGAGATCGAGCCCCACATCAGGCTCCTCTGCTATGAGCCTGCTTCTTCCTCTCTCACTCCCCCTGCTTGTGTTCCCTCTCTCGCTGGCTGTCTCTATCTCTGTCGAATAAATAAATAAAATCTTAAAAAAAAAAAATTAAAAGTTTCTGCACAGCCAAGGAAACAGTCAGAAAAACTAAGAGGCAGCCCACGGAATGGGAGAAGATATTTGCAAATGACACTACAGATAAAGGACTGGTATCCAAGATCTACAAAGAACTTCTCAAACTCAATACACGAGAAACAAATAAATCAAAAAATGGGCAGAAGATATGAACAGACACTTTTCCAATGAAGACATACAAATGGCTAACAGACACATGAAAAAATGTTCAAAATCATTAGCCATCAAGGAAATTCAAATCAAAACCACACTGAGATACCACCTTACGCCAGTTAGAATGGCAAAAATAGACAAGGCAAGAAACAACAATTGTTGGAGAGGATGTGGAGAAAGGGGATCCCTCCCACACTGTTGGTGGGAATGCAAGTTGGTACAGCCACTCTGGAAAACAGTGTGGAGGTCCCTTAAAATGTTAAAAATTGAGCTACCCTATGATCCAGCCATTGCACTACTGGGTGTTTACCCCAAAGATACAGATGTGGTGAAGAGAAGGGCCATATGCACCCCAATGTTCATAGCAGCAATGTCCACAATAGCTAAATCGTGGAAGGAGCCAAGATGCCCTTCAACAGACGACTGGATTAAGAAGTTGTGGTCCATATATATAATGGAATATTACTCAGCTATCAGAAAGAACGAGTTCTCAACATTTGCTACAACATGGACGGCACTGGAGGAGATAATGCTAAGTGAAATAAGTCAAGCAGAGAAAGACTCTATCATATGATTTCTCTCATCTATGGAACATAAAAACTAGGGAGATCGGTAGGAGAAGAAAGGGATAAAGAAAGGGGGGGGGTAACCAGAAGGGGGAATGAAACATGAGAGACTATGGACTACGAGAAAGAAACTGAGGGCCTCAGAGGGGAGGGGGCGTGGGGGAATGGGATAGACCGGTGATGGGTAATAAGGAGGGCACGTATTGCATGGTGCACTGGATGTTATACGCAACTAATGAATCATCGAGCCTTACATCGGAAACCGGGGATGTACTGTATGGTGACTAACATAATATAATAAAAAATCATTAAAAAAAATTCTCTGATAGCTTTTCAACATTTTTCAACAGTCATTTTAAAATTTTGAACAAATCTGCCTCTTGTTATTACTCTTGGAAGAGATGATCCTATAGGACTTTTGTTCCTTTGATATGAAGAATATTTCATAATATTATAAACTATTATCAAATCTAAAAATTAAATTTTTTATAAGTACATGTATACTTGTGTTTAAGAGGGAAATAGGAAAGTATAGCCATCATTTGTTATGTAAATAACTCCTGTCTATACATAAGATGTATGGATATAAAGATATCTTACAATTTTTAAAATATGTATTATGGACTTGCTTTGTTATTTTTATGATTGTTGAATACATGCCTCACTGTACCCTCACAAGTCAGTTATTTATATGCGCACACTGAAACTGACTCACCCAAGATCACACAGCTAGATTACTTACTAAACTGGGTTGCAATAAAGCAACATTTAGGCCATGTGATAGATCATTTTTTTGTATGTAAATTTACTCCTTAGGCATGATCTTTTGTTTTGTGATTAAACTTCCAAAGGGCATTTTTGACATTCACATTACCTTATTTCAAGTGGAAATTAATTTCCCCTTGACAAGTGTTGTGAGTTTCAAAATATCCCTGTGCACATGTTTGCTGAGAAGGTTATTTATATTACAAATGTTTGCGTCAAAGATATCTAAGCTTTTATTATGCACACATATCTTTATATACATAGTACTCATTATAAGTTTATGAGATTAGTGTTCTGTAGTGACTTTTGGAAACTACTCCTCCGCTTTATGATTATGCTGTGTGTTTCACATCCTATTTAAATGTTATTTTGGCCTTTAATTTTTAACCTTGTAAGTTTCATTACCGTGTTATACAATTTCATCTGAATAACCACGCCAAAAAAAAAAAAAATTAGAGCTCTTCAGCTCTAAATTCATGTGACTGAAAGTAGCTCTCCTCGTCTTTGTTATTATGATCAGCACATTGAAACTCGAGGCAAAGTTGTTGATGGGCAGAGATCCTGAGGGCGGGAACTGCAGGCAGCTCCGTGGCTGGAGGAAAGCATCTGAATGCAGGCCCTGGCACTTCTGCAGAGCAAGTTTCTTCATTCCAAATCTGTGGAATAGACCAAAAACCCGAAGCATCTGGCAGGATATGTGGCAGCTGGAAAATCCCCTAACCACATATTTTAAAGCCCATAAGATGCTTGCGGTTTAACACGTATATGTCGTTATTCTAACATTCACTAAAATAAAATGCAATTACACATTACTGAATACTATTGATTTTCTCTTATATCAGGATAATTTCGGCTGTCTTAATTCCCTCAGATAATATCTTAGAACTCACTTGTGTGCTAAATGGTAACCCAGAGATTAATTTACATTTTTCTTTTTAGTGAAGATATAAATGAATTAAAACTTTAGAAAAAATAACCCAAGGCCCTCAAGTACTGATTATCCCCCTTGCTTTAACCTGAATTCTCCTTTTATTAAGAAAGATTCACTATTCAAGGAACATTTTATCTTCATTCATAAAATGGAGTCTTTCATTTCTGGGGACTCATGACAAATGAACAAATGAAGGGACAGATGAAGACTCATTAAGGGACTTGTTTGAATTTAAATGGGGAAAAGATTTCCAATAGGTAAATTAAATATGCAGATATATGTGCATATATGTATATGCATATACTTGCCTGTGGTTTTCTTCAGTAAGTTAATTTATAGCTTTTTTTTTTTTTTTTTACTTTAAGGAATAGGAAATGGGTGTTTATATGAATGGGGCTTAATCTTTGCAGCAGTTCCAGGATGTCTCCATTGCTTTTCACTTAAGAAAACATATCCAGCCTTTGCCTGCCTAAATCAGGATATTTCCATTAGAAGAAGGAGGAGGAGGGGAAGAAGAAGGAGGAGAACCACCTCGCCAGGTCCAGTGTGATGCCTTGTTTTACATTAAGTGTTATAGAAATCTTTACAAATGTGTGCAGCTGTTTCCCTTCAGTCAATGATAGTATTTATTCGGAGACCTCCTGCAATTTCATGGCTGATGACTCCTGTTGCCATAAACCATTCAGAGGGAAAGGAAAACCCAATGAGTAATCACTGTGCACTGAAAATGTCATTGTAAAAGTAAGGTGGCAGAGACAAGGCCTCTAGAGTTGAACTCTGAAGACCCAAACCAACTCTAATCAATCTGTTAGATTTTGTTACTCAAACTTGGGAGCATTTTTATGCCACTTGAGCCATTTAATATTATTTTAAATTGAATGCCTTTACTTTAACATGAAATACTAATTAACCATTGTTAACTCCATAAGATATTTTTTTTATCCCCTTTCCCTTCCATTGGCTATATAACAGTGATTATAGTCAGTTCTGTAAAATGCCTTGTTTTCTTCATTTTTATTAGAAAAACTAAATTAATAAACTTGAAACTTTTCATTAAAAGAAGTTCTTAAAAATTTAGTATCTTAATGTTCAAAATAAGTAACTAAAGGGTAGCATAAGAAAATTTTTAAAAAAGGGATAATCCTTGATATATAATGTGTGTGCATACAATACACAAAGATGATAGATAGATAGATGATAGATAGTCATAACATTATTAAAGCAACATTTTCTACCCTGGGATATATTTTCAAAAGAAAATAGAAACATATGCACCTAATTTTATTTATATGGTAATTTTTCACTTTTTTATATTAGGTGAAAAGGTAATAGGTTTTTTTTTTGTAGAGTTTTTTCAAAAGAAATAGTTAAGGGGCACCTGGGTGGCTCAGTTGGTTAAGCATCTGCTTTAAGCTCAGGTCATGATCCTGGAGTCCCAGGATCGAGCCCTGCATCAGTCTCTCTGCTCATCAGGGAGTCTGCTTCACCCTCTCCCACTCCCGCTGCTCATGTTCTCTCTTTCTCTCTCTCTCACTCTCTCTCAAATAAATAAAATCTTTTAAAAAAATAAAAATAAAGTAAAAAAAATAGTTAAAACCCATGTTAAGAAATCCCCTTTCTTTTAATATGAAAGTGACTTTTTATTTTATTCTATTTTAATTCAATATAGTTAACATACAGTGTTATATTAGTTTCAGGTGTACAATATAGTGATTCAACAATTCCATACATTACTCAGTGCTCATTGTGATAAATGTACTCTTAATCCTTGTCACCTATTTCACCCATCCCCCCACCCAACTCCCTTCTGATAACCATCAGTTTGTTCCCTGTAGTTAAGAGTCTGTTTTTGGTTAGTTACTTTTTTCCTTTGTTTTGTTTCTTAAATTCCACATATGGGTGAAATCATATGGTATTTGTCTTTCTCTGTCTGACTTATTGCACTTAGCATTATACTCTCTAGATCCATTCATGTTGCAAATGGCAAGATTTCATTCTTTTCTATGGCTGAGTAATATTCCATTGTATATATATCCCACTTCTTTATCTATTCATCTAGTGTTGGACACTTTAGGATATTTGGCTATTGTAAATAATGCTGCAATAAACATAGGGGTACATATATCTAGCTGAATTGGTGGTTTTGTATTACTGCATCATATGGTAGTTCTATTTTTAATTTTTTGAGTAACCTCCCATGTCTTCTGCCCATTTTTAATTGGATTATTTGTTTTTTTGGTGTTGAGTTGTATCAGTTCTTTATATATTTTGGATACTAGCCCTTTGTTGATTATGTCATTTGTAAATACCTTCTCCCAGTCATTAGATTGTCTTTTAGTTTTGTTGGTCATTTCCTTTGCATTTCATTTTGATGTAGTTCCAATAGTTTATTTTTGCTTTTATTTCCCTTGCCTTAGGAGAAATATCTAGAAAATGTTGCTATGGCCAGTGTTAGAGAAATCACTGCTTGTGCTTTCTTCTAGAATTTTCATGTTTCAGGTTTCACATTTAGGTCTTTAACCCATTTTGAGTTTATTTTTGTGTACCAAGTAAAAAAGTGGTCCAGTTTCATTCTTTTGCATAGAGATTTCCCAACATCATTTGTTGAAGAGACTCTCTTTTACCCTCTGCATATTCTTGCCTCCTTTGTCAAAGATTAATTGACCATATAATTACAGGTTTATTTCTGGGCTCTCTATTCTGTTCCATTGATCTATGTGTTTATTTTTATGCTGATACCATACTGTTTTGACTACTACAATTTTGTAGTATAACTTGAAATCTGGGATTGTGATACTTCCTCTTTGTTTTTCTTTTTCATGATTGCTTTGTCTATTCAGGGTCTTTTGTGGTTCCATACAAATTTTAGGTTGGTTTGTTCTACTTCTGTAAAAAATGCTGTTGGTATTTTTATAGGGTTTGCATTTAATGTGTAGATTTCTTTGGGTAGTATGGACATTTAAACAATATTTGTCCTTCCAATTCATGAACATGGAATATCTTTCCGTTTGTGTTGTCTTTGATATCTTTTATCAATGTTTTCTAGTTTTCAGAGTATAGACTTTCATCACTTTGGTTAAGTTTATTCCTAGATATATTTTTTAAAGATTTACTTATTTATTTGCCAGAGAGAGAGCACAAACAAGGGGGAGGAGCAGAAGTAGAGGGAGAAGCAGGCTCCTCACTGAGCAAGAAGCCCGATGTGGGCCTCCATCCCAGGACCCTGGGATCATGACCTGAGCCAAAGACAGACGCTTAACTGACTGAGCCACCCAGGGGTCCCTAGTTCTAGATATTTTATTATTTTTGGTGCAATTGTAAATGGGATTATTTTCTCAATCTCTCTTTCTGCTGCTTTATTGTGTATAGAAATGTAATGGATTTTTGTATATTTATTTTTATATCCTGTGATCTTACTGAATTCCTTTATTAGTCCAATAGATTTTTGGTAGTCTTTTGGGTTTTCTGTATGTGGTATCATAAGACATTCCTTTCTTCTGAGAGGAACTGAAATAATCATCATACTTGTGTTTTCTATAGCTAAATCATTCCTTAGTTCTATTTTCTCTCACACAAAGCATTGGGTTATTTTCCTTAGAGAAGATAGGTTTTTTGTTTTGTCTTAGTTTCGTTATTAAGCAATTGAGAGAATCACTTGTATTCTCTGTATCTCAGTCATCAGATGGATCTTCTCAGAAGATGATTATTCCCCAAAGGTGGTGCATGGTTACAGAGATGTTAAGGAGTGAAGGGACCATACCTTCTATTTTTTGTAACTCCCAGACTTTCCAGTTCAGATTCCTGTATCTAAAGAGAGTGCAATTCCAAAGCATCCCAATGATATTGTGCTAACTAGCTTTTTGTGCTGTTTTAACTTCAACTAGTGCTTATTAGGTCTGTAGGAAGCTCTATTTTTAAAAACGACCTTTTGCCATTCCAGTATGAACTTCCCCAGATGGAGTTCTTCATCCCCTCTCAAAAATAATCATACTTACTTCTCTATTGTTGTTGATAGTTCCATTTGTCTCTCCTTCTCTGCAACATCATTTCATTTATTTATCAATAACCTAATATTTCAGGTCCAGTTTGCAGTTTTGAAAACACAAAGATGAATGGGCCATATTCTCTGGCTTTAAAGAATTCATGGAATAGTCAGAACCAAAACACGTGGTCAAAATCCAATACTGTAAGGATGATGGCATGTGTAGATCAAGGGGTATGATGGGAACAAGGATGCAGAATACAAACTAAGATTTGAATAATCAGGAATTGCTAAGTAAAATCACCAGTTGTGTTTTAAAGAATGAAGAGTAATTATTCAAGTAAGACAGAAGGAGGAGATAGGGCATTCTAAACTAAGGATAAAGCTTTTCTTTCTCTTTTTTTTAAATGAACATGAAGTACAGAGCTTGTATCGAGTATAAAAAATTGCACATGTAACTAGTGTATCAAATCCATCCTCCTTGGAATGAAAGTATACATGACCCTGATCCTCCTCTTATTATTCTTTATATTCATTTGATGAGGCTAATCATTTCTCTTTTCTCCAGCTGAAACTCAGATGGGGTTTCCCTCATGATTTTTCCAGTCAGTTCCTTCAGTCAATTATTAAAATGCCCAGTCCCATAAAATAGTCAAGATTCCTAGTTGATTTAAAGTTAAAATTTCCCTTTCCCATCTTTTTCTTCCAGTTGAAGAAGGGGATGTGGAAGTATCTTCTCTTTTGCACATAATATAGGAAGATTGGAGTTAATTCAAAGGATATGTAGAGTCATTGAAAATACCTGATCATAACCGTAGTATAGTTATATTTCTTTTCTTTTTTTTTTTCAATATTTTATTTATTTATTCGACAGAGATAGTGACAGCCAGCGAGAGAGGGAACACAAGCAGGGGGAGTGGGAGAGGAAGAAGCAGGCTCATAGCAGAGGAGCCTGACGTGGGGCTCGATCCCATAACTCCGGGATCACGCCCTGAGCCGAAGGCAGACGCTTAACGACTGCGCCACCCAGGCGCCCCTAGTTATATTTCAGTTTGTAACTATGCTTTGTTTAGAGAATGGATTTAAAGAAATAAGACCAGAGGCAGAAGAGAACAAAGGAGATTTTCCCCCCAATTACCCATGATAGATCTAGTAGTGATGCAGAAGAAAGAAAAGGGAAACTAAGAAAGTAAAATCTGTGTTCACTGGGTGATTGTTTAGATGTGAGTGGAGAAGAAAAATGTGAGTTCAAAGGTAAATCTCAGTTTCCATATTGGATGGGATGGGTGGAATCTGTTGTTTCTGTGGAGGTATACAGAAGGTGGAGTTTTAGACAAGATGTTAAGCTCAGTTTTAAATGTGTTGACTTCAAGGTGCATATGAGACAAAGTGAAGATGGCCATTGGACCCTTGTATCTATTACAGAAGTCTCAAGTAGAGAATGATTATGGTTGAAAACTTTACTATAGATAGTTATAAATGTAGATATAAGTACATGGAGTATACATATACATAAGATCTATGTATCTATACTTTTTTCTAGAATTTCCATTTGGTTCTTCAACGAACATTTCAGTTTATCTGCTAAGATTTATGTGTTTAATCATTATGTGTGTATTTTAATTTACATACTGAGCCTAGTTATTATAAATGCTTTTAAAATCTTGTCTGCTAATTACATATGGATCATCTCAGAAACCCCAGTGATTGCTTGTTATTGCTGAAATAGTTTGAGAAATTACTCATATGATAGAATTTATCATTTAAAGTCTATAATTTAGTGGTTTTTAGTATATTTATAGAGTTGTTCATTGATTGCCTTTTATTCTGAGTATTAGTTACATTTTAAGGTTTCTTTGTATAGCTAATAATATGGGATTATATCCAACATTGTGAATGATACCTTACAGAGACACTGGATTCTGATATATTCTATATCTGTATGTATAGACACACACACACACACACACACACACACACACACACACACATATGGCTAAAGTGATAGTTAAATCCACAGAATGGGAAAAACAAGTAGTCAAGGGAAGAAGACACACCTGGGCAATGCCAATGTGTATAATGAGTGGTCTACACAAAGAAGACAGAATTACAAATATCATATACGTTTGCTAAAACTTATTGTAAGTGCATTCATCCTTCCAGAAATTAAAAGAAAATGCAATATAAATAAATTAAAAACAAAAAACAAAAAAAACTTCCTTTTAAAAAAATGTCCATGACTGCCTGATAAATCTGGATTACTCCTTTTTTTGGTGGGGGGGGGGGCAGTGAAGGGAGTGTTGGTAACTAAGTTGTGATCAACATCTTTTCATTCTCTGCTCCCTGCTTAGCCATTTAGGATGCAGGGTTTCTGCCAGAGTTATAATGCAGGTGTTCTCTAGTACATTATCATTCCATGATTATGTATACAGACCTTCGATTTACCTCTGTTTCTGGAACTCTCTGTCATTAGGAATATAAGTTTATCGCTTTGACCTTTATCTGTGATGGAGTTTTGTTGAAATCCCCACCATAAATCATACTGGTGTTAACTATTTGTTTTAAAGTCTTTAGGGCCATTATTTTATAAATGGAAATTGAAAGCATCTTTATCTCAATTAAATGAGGTACACATTTTTGTATGTGAGAAGAGATATTTAAAGTCACCTAACAGAAATCTTTGAGTAAGATTGGGATAAGTCAACTACTTTTCTGGTTGAGTAAGTATTGTCAGCTTTATTGTTACTACTAAGAATTTTATCAGCTTAGAACTTGAATTTTGATTTTAACCATGTTTTCAGAAGAAATTTATATCTTTTCTCCTATAATTTTTTGAATGAATTATTGTAAAATGAAGTATTTACTGAGTGAGCTATAATAATGGCATCTACTATTTATATAGCACTTACTATAATTTTGTTCAAGTATTTAAGGAATAAAATACCAAATTTAACAATAAATACAGAAATATTGAAGTTCACTTGTATCCATATCAGGTATAGAAGATCTGGGATGGATGGATAGATAGATAGATGATAGATAGATAGATAGACAGATAGGCATAAATGAAACAATGAGAGAACCAGTCTATTTCTCAAACTGGTAAGTAGTATTTCCAGACCACAATGTTATAACTGACTGAAAACTGGTACTAAGGAGAAGACTAAGACCTTATTATTGTATTTTTTCCAACTGTATTGAGATATAATTGACATATAACATTGTATAAGGTTAAGATGTACAAGGTGATTATTTGAACACATATTTTGTGAAATGACTACTATAATAAAGTTAGTTAACACCTCCATTATCTCACATAATTACCATTT
>NW_026623027.1:0-2500 GCF_023065955.2 Ursus arctos
GAGAGAGCATGGGTGGGAAGGAGGAACAGTTGCAGTTAACGGTGATTTTTGTGGATCGTTTGGGAAATAGACTCACCTGTGTTCTTCTCTAAGCGTCTCCGACATCACGGATTCAACAAACCTACACCTTGGACAATGTTGACGTGGGGATACAGATGGACAACATGGAGACACGTCGCTGTTCTTCTCCATAGAGCTAGATCCAGAGAATGAGATCGATGGACCCACGGACGGAAATCAAGTTTCTCTTTCCCCGAAATGACCCAGGACACCCCTCTTCTAGTCAGCTCCCGTCCTGCTCCCCCCGCCCACCGCAACAACCTCTCACTGGACCTTCCCCCTTTGCCACCAGAAAGCTTTTCCACTCCTCCGCCTGGCCTGCGTTTGCTTCGAGACCCAGGTGGTGATAACCGCCCACAGACTCTGTTGACCTCAACAGGTGATTCCTGTTCTCATGTGGGTGATCTTTGTTCATCTCCACAGAGGTGATTAGTTTGGGGAACAAATAAAACCACTCAGAACAAGAACCCGACCTCCCCCTTCCCACACCTTTTGATGCAGATCTTCGTGGACGCACGGACCGGATGGATGGATGGATGGATGGATGGATGGATGGATGGAGGGAGGGACCGAACGAACGAACGAACGAACGAACATCGGTCCACCACCGGCCCGTTCACCTACCTACCTACCTACCCACCCACCCACCCACCCACCCACCTACCTACCTACCTACCAACCTACCAACCTGCATCTGCTACATTTTTTTCCTCACACATTTTCAAAGTGGAGATACAATTCGCACGCCATGATTCACATCCTCTTGAAAGTGTACGGTTCGGTGGCCTTTTTTATTTTTTTTAAAGGTTACTCACAAAGCTGCACGACCCGCACCGCCATTTCCAGAACATTTCCGTCACCTCAAAAAGAGACACCCCCCACCCCTCCCCCTTCCCGTCCGCGCCTCCCCCCCCCCCCACCCTCAACCTCACCCTGACCCTCACCCCGGCTCTCTTCACCATTCTCCCCCAACAGCCTCTGATCTGTTTGCTCCCTCCCTCTAGGATTGGGCTATTCCGTCTGGCTCTTTCCTACCCATGGGATCCCAAGGCATTATGTCACCCTGGCTGTCTGGTTCCTTTCACTTAGCGTCATGTTTTGGGGGGGCTCACCCATGTGTTTGCATGGATCCGCGCTTTGCTCCTTTGTACGGCGTCTTCGTTTTCCACGATGAGCCATGAAGATGAGTGGAACGACTGAATGATTTTCCCCTGACCCTTTCTCTTAAAACTGGAAGCGGTGGAAAAATAGTATCCTCTCCGGGGACAGAAGTCCTAGCACCATCAGCAGATGCTGTGAGAAAGTGTTTTGCACGCTCTCACGTTGCCGCCTTCTTCCTTGGAAAAGGATTCACGGGCTATCCTGTACCCCTCGAGGCCATACAGATCTCATGCTCCTCAGTGGCTGTGGTCGTGTGTGTTGGATCGCGTGGCGCCCCCCCCCCCCCCCCACGGAGAGCTACCGCCGCTTCATCTTCCTAGGCTCGTCCAGGAGTGAAATGAACAGCAGAGCGCTTTTCCCGACAGGCGGGCCCAAGCCGTTGACTGGGAAGGTTTCAAAGCCGTTCCCAGATGCTGCACATCTGGCCGGAAAGGAGGCAGGCTGTGAGGTTTGGGGTAGGGTGCTGCCTCTGTCCTTCCGCCATCCGTCGCCGTCACTGTGGAAAGCTATTTGTCGTGGAGGTGTGGCTTGCCATAGACATCCTGCCAGGGGCCGTGGGGCTTTTCGAGCTTTTCATTATTATCATTTTTGGTGGTGGTGGTGGTGGTGGTGGTGGTGGTGGTGGTGGTGGTGCTGCTGCTGCTGCTGCTGCTGCTGCTGCTGCTGCTGCTGCTGCTGCTGGTTCACGTAAACTCTACACCCAACGTGGGGCTCGAACTCAGGACTCTGAGATCAAGAGTCAGCGCGCTCTACAGAGAGCCAGCCAGGTGCCCCTGAGCTTTTCGTAACCTACGGAGAGCACAGGTTTCGTGCCCCACCCCACCACCCCCCCATCCCCACCCCCGCCCCCCCACCCCCGCCTTACGTACCTGTGCACGGACTCGGTTTGGCCATAGCCTCGCCTCGGGTGCCCTTCAATGTTTCCAAACGTCGGCACTGCCCACCCTTTCCCCCCCAACCCCCCCCCCGCCCCTTCCCAGAAGAACTCACCTAGCTCGAGAGTTTCCGGGTTGCCTGGACACCTGAAATTGTGGGGAGAGTGGCGTTCCTGGAGAGGGGGCATGGAACACGGAAGCTCTGCCCCCAAGAGGACTGAAGGACGGAACCGGACTAGATCGGTTTCAAAGTCTTCCTTAGCATCCGTGCCGAATACATTCCGATGGCAGGGGCCTTCCCAACAGCTTTTGGTGTGCCCGACGCACGGAAGACCGTATCCTGCCGATCTTGTGACATGTCTGCAGAGAAAGAGTGTCGGCCTCTCGGAAAATAGAAGCCGTGA
>NW_026623027.1:7500-17520 GCF_023065955.2 Ursus arctos
TCCAGAACATATGAAAAAGCTGCATTTAAACAGAACAAAAAGTAATAACATGGAACTGAATGAATTCAGGAAAATGATGACTGGGTTTTCTTGTTTGTTTTTTAAGAAAAAAAGATGAGCGTTTTTAATGACTCTGGTTCAAAACATTGTTGGTCCCCCTCCCCCAGTGTTTGCTCTTCCACGGTCAAGGAAACTTTTTCTCTTAAGATATCTACAGGGGCGCCTGGGTGGCTCAGTCAGTCGAGTGTCTGCCTTTGGCTCTGGTCCCGATCCCAGGGTCCTGGGATGGAGCCCCATGTCTTCTTCCGGCTCCCTGCTCAGCGGGAAGCCTGCATCTCCCTCTCCTACTCCCCCTGCTTGTGTTCCCCCTCTCACTGTCTCTCTCTCTCTCTGTCTCTCTCTGTCAAATAAATAAAACCTTTAAAAAAATGAAGGGAAAAAGAGAGAGAGAGAGAGAGAGAGAGAGAGAGAGTCGTGCTCTCTACCGACTGAGCCAGCCAGGTGCCCCTGGAAAGTCATCTTTCAGAGACACAAAGCATAGACTCAGATATGATGAGACAGCTTTAAGAAAGATCGATTTTATGGAGCCAATAAAGCCCCTTGGAAATGTTGGCCTGATACCTTACTTACAGTGTTCTCCTCAGTCTTACCAGGTGAGTAAAGAATGCCACCTCCTGACAGATGCAGGAACTTCAGGAAATTTGGAGGACCTCAAGATGAGAGAAATCGACCTCAACCTACAGGTCTTGCAGACAAATCCGATGGGAAATACTTGGCTTGGCTCTTGGCTTTAAAAAGGCAGTTAAAGGTTCAATCTAAAATTCCTTATAAAAAGCTACATCAAAGCAGATTTAAAAGAGGAAAGAAAGAAAGAAAGAAAGAAAGAAAGAAAGAAAGAAAGAAAGAAAGAAGAAAGAAAGAAAGAAAGAAAGAAAGAAAGAAAGAAAGAAAGAACCTTATATATGATTTGGTCAATTGCTATTTTTGCTGTGCTTACGTAGATGATTAGGCCATGTTTGTTAAAAACTGGGCTTGTTTTACAAACAAATTAATCTTCATTTGGCTATCTTTGACAGGAATGAAGGTGACTTTAGGGAGAAAGACTGTATTTCAATAACACACTTTTGTAGGTGTTAGGTGCTAGTTCTGATGAATTATCTTTGAACATATGTTGTTTGCCTATAAACCTGGACTGGATCCTGAATCCTTCGGGTTTCCTTGAGTCTCTGACTATGACTGTTCAAACTAAGGTTTCCAACATTCTCCCATTCTCTTACCTTACAATCATTAAGAACTGAAAGTGCCCTTTTTCCTGAAGTGTGGCAAGTGAAAGCTGGTCAACTTGAAATAAATTTCAGGGAAATGGCAACAATAGCTCGTACATAGACAATCTTTGTGCCTGTTGCTCTATGGGCCACTCAAAATGAGACATTTGAACTACACACCAGAAAAATTCGTCAGATTGCCCCTGCCCACCCTCACTCTATCTGAGGATGCTTCAAGCCTGACATCCTAGAGACCTTCTCACCGGTAGTACTCTGGACTTAGACACTGGGTTTATCCCTTGTTCCAACCATTAACCAGTGTTTTCCTTTTGTTTCCATAGAAATGCCTCTTATGAACTACCGGATTGCTTGCTGAATGAGGCCGAGTCTGTGATAGTTAACTCCGCTTGCGGCACCTCTATTAACTCCTGTTTGGAAATAAGAACCCATATAAATAGGGGCACCTGGCTGGCTCAGTCAGTAGAACATGCGACTCTTGATCTCGGGGTTGTGACTTCGAGCCCCACGTTGGGTGTAGAGATTACTTAATAAAGATATGTAAAGGAAAAAAAAAAAAAAAGAACCCATAGAGGTAAAACCAAACACTAAGCTACTTGGCTACAAGAAGCCCTTAACCACCACGACCTTTGCCCCCCCCCCCCCCCGCCCCCGTCCTGGGGGGGAGGGGCTCAGGCTAATTTACCGGTCTGTACTCTCCGAGGCCCACGAGGCCCGCCGGATCAGATCAATCTGAGACAGAATGAGACAGTTGGGTCATGCTATGCTGTTACTATTCCATAGAGTATACTTGGGGATAAAATCAATGAAACCATGTAGAAAAATATCCAAGTTCTCAGATAAGGAACTATCTCTGAGACCCCCTCCAATAACACAAGGGACCAAAAGTTGCGACCTGCACTGTATCAGACCCTTCCATTCCAAAGCCTCTACTGCACCTTACTTCAGCTTGAGGCAGTGACAGAAGGCAGGCCTCTGTCCATGTTTCATAGAAATGGAATGAAGGACTGACACCCAGATGAGGTGAACTCTTCGGACATCCTCTTTCCCCTTTTTCCCCTTACCCTCCTCCCTCCCTCCCTCCCTCCCTCCCTCCCTTTCTTCCCAGAAGTTTGCAAGCTGCAGCCTAAGGGTTGGGGAAGTTTGGGAAAGCCATTCAGTGGAGAGAAGCCCCAGGCTCTGACTTTAACAGAAAGCTTTCTGCATTTGAATGATACGATTGAATGAGGCCCATTAGAATGGATCACCCTGACCCTCCCTTCAGCTGCTCCCCCATCCCCGCCCCCCCAACTGATGTTGTCCGGTCGAATTGGGAACCATAGGCTGCGGGGAGGGTGGGGAGGGGGGGAAGCGGGGATTTGCTGTTCGTCCTAAGTGGTGAACTAGGCCCCTGGTCCAAGGAAAAAATCATGCACGGGTACAGATGAGTTGGTGTCTCAAGGCCAAGTGGTCAAAGTGCTGGCAAGATTTCTGTGGATGTGGGGAGATTTGTTCTGGGACCACCCTCCCATATGTGTCTCTGGCTGAGAAGAGGGCAGGGGAGCCCTGTAGGTGGGTGGGGGTGAGGGGGGGCGGGACCCAGATCTGGAGCTCAGACTGGATTATAGACGCCTCCTGCCCCGGTGGGGAGGTGGCTGAGGGCTGAGGGCTGAGAGCTGAGAGCTGAGGGTGATGGGGCCTGCTCACGCTGATTCCTGCAACTCGGTTCCTTTTGGGAACCTTCTGTTGTTTCTGCCGAGGTGCCTGGGTGCTGCAATAACCAAAGCTAGACTCCTCTCCTTGCCTAGTTCTTAAAAGGTCTGATTCTCCTTTTTTCTTGGTAAAGGGACTGAGCTGCACCCTCCCATCCTGCAAGACCCCTTGTGCAAATACTTCCACTTGAAGGGTCCCTTCACCTTGTCCAGAAAATAAACAACACCCACCCACATCCACCCCATTGCCACAAACACCTAGCAAGCAAACAAAAAATCCAGCCGGTCTCCTTCTGCCTCGATGTACTTTAGAGAGTCACTCTCTTGGACACTCCTTAGGCTCAATTACATGCTGCTGTCTCCCTTTCTCTGGCACAATCCCATCCCTGGATGAGCCCCATATTATATTTGCACGACTACACTGCTCGTGTGAGCTGGAGACAGTAGGCTGAAGTGACCGGATGGATGGTAGCACTGTAAATTTGAAATGACCTACACACCAAGTCATCCATAAACATGGTCCCTGGAAATCTTTGGCATTCACGTTCCTCTGATGAAATCATTGCTTTGGAACCCATCTTGTCCATGGTCTTCTAACGCTTACTCGCCCTCTGTTTGCCTGATATTTTGCCTGATTGTTTATGGAGAAATTAGATCTCATCTGGCAAGAGCTGAATCTGAATCCTCCGCTCACCCCAAGATGGAAAAGAATATGCACAAGCCCGCACCCCTCTTCTCTTTCTCCACTCTGTCAGAAGAAAATGTGGCCCTCCCTCCTCCTGTCCAAACCCAAACCCCAAACCCGAGATGAGCTTTAGATATAAAGGAAACCAGAGTACTGTTTTGAACTGTAGACACTTCTACAAAGCAGCGGCGGCGGCAGCAGCAGACACACACACACCCAACCCAACCCAACCCCCCCCCCCCCCCCCGCCCCGCAGGTGCAAGGAGGGTACCTGACTCTCCCCCTTTTCTCCCCAGAAGCTTCCCCCACCCATCCCCCTGGAAGATGTCTTCCCTATGCCAGAAGGGGAGTGAGAGACATTCTTTTTTTAAAAGTTTTTAAAAAGATTTTATTTATTTGAGAGAGAGGGAGGGAGGGAGGGAGGGTGAGCGAGAGCCCACGCATGAGTAGGGGGGGGAAGGACAGAGGGAGAGGGAGAGGCAGACTCCCCGCTGAGCAAAGAGGCCAAGGCAGGGCTCAATCCCAGGATGCCGGGATTGAGAGATCTGACTTCAGCTGAAGGCAGCCACTTAACCTTAACAGACTGAGCCACCCAGGTGCCCCGTGAGTAACATTCTGATCTTCAAGGACAGGAAGTTCAGAATGAGAATGAGAATTCTGGACAAACAGATCTTGCTTTTTTGTTTGTTTTGTTTTGTTTTACATCCTTAACGTTCCTATAGCCTCGCCACATTGTTGAGTTACCCTCCCACAATCGCCTCTCCTTGTTCAACCCAATATACAAGCATTTAGGGTTTGCTCCTTCTCAGGATCTTCGTTTCCTCAGGAGGGCTTTTGTCATGTGACACTTGTAGGAAACAAATTTGTATGCTCCTTTTCCTGGTCATCTGTCTCATGTCAATGTCATCCTCAGGGTCAGCCACAAACCCTACGAGGATGGAGGTAAAGGTCGTGCCTTGGTGACATCTTCCTTTCCAGCATCTTTGAATTCTACCTCCTTCATGACCTTGTTCCTTCAGTGTGCTGCCCTGCTCTCAGCTATCATCCAAAAAATGCCACAAATATGGGCGATGCCTTTCCAAGCTAAACACACTCTTACCGTACGACCCAGCAATCCCACTCCTTGGTATTTATCAACGGCCCAAATGAGTTGAAAACTGACGTCTGCACAGAAACCTGCACACAGACGTTCACGGTAGCTTCATTCATAACTGCCTGACCTTGGAGGCAACCAAGAAGTCCCTCAGGAGGTCAATGGATATGTAGACTGGGGTACATCCAGGCCATGGAATGTTTTTCGGGGGCGTTGGAAAGAAATGAGCGAGCTATGGAACTATGGGTAGCTGTGGGGAGCCAGGTGGGGGAACCGTACATGTGTATTCCTGACTGAGAGAAGCCAATCTGAGATGGTGAACATAACTCACGGTTCCCACTAAATGTGACATTGTGGAGGAGACAGAACTGAAATCAGTAGGCTGGAGAGCAGAGTACAAACTGCAGCGGACAGCGTCATGGCCGGACAGGCGTTTAGAGAGGGTTTCTCCCCCTCTTTGACCAGGTTTTAGGTCAAAGGAGTGCAGCCAACATTGTAACCAAAGGAGGCATTGTGCTCCCATAAAAATCTCCAGGACAAGGACTGCAAGCAACAGGAGTAGCTATTGGATGAGGCTCTAAAGGAAAAGGGTGGAGAGACTCAACCAGTTGGCATGCAAGTTGGCGAGAAATTTCTTCTCCCAGAGTATGGAGGCATCGAAGTAGTTGTAGGTGACATGGATTGTGACATTCTCAGAAAAGATGTAGCCTGAAATAAATCATTATTGAAACGGCGTCATGTGAAACTACCCAGTCCACTGAAGTTGTGCAGTCCTGCATTACGTAAATAATTTCCGTGTCTCTTTTTTATAATAAACGAATGATATCCACACTAGTAATAAGAAAGATGAAGGGAGGGAGGGAGGGAAGAAAAAAAAAAAAAGATCTGTAGGCTGCCAGGGGTTTTGGCGGGGTTGGGGGTGTGGGGGGGGGGTGATGAACAGGCAGAACACAGAGGATTTTTAAGGCAGTGGAACTACTGAGTGTGCTACTATGATGGTAAGATACCTTTGTCAAAACCCATAGAATGGACAACACCAAGAGTGAACCCTAGCGTAAACTCTGGACTCTGAATGGGTGATGATGATGCCTCAGTGTAGATTCATCCATTGTAATCAACACACCGGCTCTGGCACAGATGGGGGAGTGGGAAGCTCTGAGGGAGCACACCTGCGCCTCTGCATGTTGGGTGGTGGGGCGGGGAGCAGTGAGCGATGGCAGAGCAGGTGGCATATGGGTACCGTCCGTATTCGCCAGTCAGTTTTGCAGTGAACCCCAAATCGCTCTAAAGAAATAAATAAAGCCCCACTAGACAGACGGACAGATACGTACACACGTGTACACACACACACACACACACACACACACACACGCATGAAGGGACAAACACAAGAACAGACAGACAAGCAGACCTGATGTGGAGCTGCCAAGCACGCGGTCAAGAAAGAATTCTTGAGATGTTTCTGGTGCAACCAGGTGCTTTTATTATAGCATGGGGACGGGATCTGTGGGCGGAAAGAGCCGCACTGGGACTGTGAGGCGTTAACTGGTGATACAGTTTCTAGTGAGTGGGGGTTAGGGCTAAGGTAAGTCTCTAAGGAATTTGTGTATACTGAGAGCAAGGTCTCCGAGACCTTGCAGGGCTAGCTCTTGTCAAGGTAAGGTCGGTCCCTACTGTTTTAGCAAAGCGGGAGTCATGAGGCCCTTTAGATGTGTGTCAGTGGGCCACAGGTTGATAGAGGGGTGTTAGCATATTCTGGGCGTCTGTGGTTATGAGAGTGAAGTGACACTGACTACAGCAAATCCTCATCGGTAAAACGTTAAAAAAAAAAAAAAAATCCTTGAGAGAGTTGTAGGGCTGTTACACCCTGTATGTCTCAGGGATTTATCGGCGGGCTGCAAGTTGTAAGGAGACCTCATTGTCGCTTCATTTCTCTTGCCTTCGCTCTCCTCATCAAGTCCGACACCGACATTCCAGTTGGACAGTCTAGGCCCCGCGGTGGGGGGGGGGGAGGGGCGGGGAAGGAGAGAGTCTCCTCTACCCTCTTGGGGGTCTCGGGCTGGGCCTAGGATGGCGACCGACACAAGAGATTCACGGGAGAAGGGCATACGACGGTTAGTGGGTGTTTACATGGACGGGGCAGGAGAGTAAAGACAAGGCATCAGCCAACTTGTGAAGAATGGAGAAGACAAAGGGGTTCGGGCAAGGGGCAGGCAGGTCGGTAGGCCGCGGTGAGAGACGTCCCCGGGAAGACAGGGGGTGGTCGAAGAGGGTTTATTGACGTGGATTGTTCAGACCCTAATTCTCCCGGTCCCCTCCCCTTGTCTCTGGTGATGAAGAATGTCTGTCTTCTTCCTGGTTCCAGGGCAGGTACCTTTCACACGGGAGTTCGACCTCTTGCTCTCACGAAGAAAAGAAGGGTCGGAATATCCTTCCTGCAGCTGCTGTGTCTCCAGTGAGTTGAATTCAAAGTAAGCCATGTACCGATGAGGCACCTTTCAGGGGTGACATGTTCTGGTTTCCTTGAGGGCAGTCTGGGTAAGTGGCTCATTGGTCCTTGTTCCTCGGGAATCTCTCATCCCCTCTGTAGTTCCTGACAGCTGGCGGTGTCTTGCTCCTGTCGTTCCTACCGTTCCTGACGGTCCTCCTCTGCAGCGGCAGTGTTCTTCAGCATGGGCTCCTTAGGCTGGGTGTTAAAATGTGAAGTGTCCCCCCCACCCCCACCCCACCCCCACCCCCACCCCCACCCCGCTGGCCCTAGTTCGACCCTGGGCCCTACAGAGTCTATTGTTGCTACGGTGTTTCTCTGTGTTTAATCGCCTCTGGGTGATCGCTTATGGACTTTCTGCTTATAAACCCCAGACTTCATGTCCATTCGGAATTAGAGATAAAACTGCCTAGCTGATTTTCTGACTCGGTAGCCTCGTGGACACGACCTATTCAAGGGGACCTAACCCTAAAATCTTGGTCTTCTTCCTTGCCTTGGCCGTGCGCCAGACCTCCTATCTGAACGGATTGTACCGCTGTTCACCTGGTGACCCTGATCCAACCTCTGGGAGCGTTTCCTCATTTTGTTTCTCTCTGAGCCACAAGCCCCCCCCCCCCCCAATCCCCCAGGCCTCTGCGTGTCCTTTGTCACTTGGCCCTCTTGAGAGGGTGTTTCACAGAGCCTAGGTTTTTAATTTTGATGACTTCCCACCTCTCCGTGTCTTTTTCATGGATCATGCCTCTGGTGTCAAGTCTTAAACTCTCTTTGCCTGGCCCTAGTTCCTCAATTTTTCTCTTAGAGCTCCCCCCCCCCCCCGGTGTGTTCCAGTTTTATGTTTCCCATGGCAGTGTGTGATCCATTTTGAGTTCACATTTGTGTGAGGGGTGAAGTGTGGCTGTTTAGGTCAAAGCTTGCTTGCTTGCTTTCCTTCTTTCTTTAATTTAAACAATTTTTTGGCGGGGGGGGACAAGCGGGGAGGAGGGTGTGTGTGTGTGTGTGTGTGTGTGAGAGAGAGAGAGAGAGAGAGAGAGAGAGAGAGAGAGAGAGAGAAGCAGACTCCCTGGTGAGCAGGGAGCCCCCGATGGGGGGGCTTGATCCCAGGACCCTTCGATCATGACCTGAGCCGAAGGCAGACGCTTAACCGACTGAGCCACCCGGGCACCCCAGCTTTCTTGTTCCTTTGTCTGCCTGCCTGCCTGCGTGCTTGGTCTGTGGATGTCTGATTACCGTCCTCTGATGTCACGGGGAGGTGGGCCATCTTTCCTCCTTCGAGTGGCCTTTGAGCATTTGTCAAACCTCTGTTGGGCTTGGGCGTATCTGTTTGGGTATCTGTTCCGTGATAGCTCTTTGTCTGGCAACCTCACAGGTCTCTGTCGTCGCGTCTAGAAATAAGCATTAAGCCAGGGGCGACTTTATTTCCGAGTTTTGTTTTGTTTTCACTTGTTTTGTTTGAAATCACCGTAGCGATTTTAATTCCTTTTGCCCATCCGCTTGTTTATGTAATCTCCACACCCATCCAGTGTGGTGCTGGAACTCACAACCCCTGCAGATCAAGAGTCGCAGTCGCGTGGTCCTCCGACTGACCGAGCCAGCCTGGTGCCCTGAAATATGTGTACGTGCAAAGCAAATGTCAAGACGGCACCCACAAACTTTTTACCGCGAAACCGCCTTTGGATCGCCGCACTCTTGAGTTGAGGAAATACCGGTAAAGAACGTAGGTAGTTTAGCCCACTAAGGAAGAATCAACTTTAAAGGAAAACCTTCATTTCAAGTTTCTGATGTTTGGTCAGTTCTCTCAACTCAGTAGATGTCCAGCCTTCAGAGTTACGGTATTTGCTTGATTTCTCTCTTGTCCGCGTTTCCTCATTTACTTTCGCAGTGCTCAGGATGTATGGTGTACAGAGAACAGTTTTCATCCGTGTGTGTGTGTGTGTGTGTGTGTGTGTGTGTGTGTGTTCTGGTGGTGGCGGGGGGGGGGGGGATGTTGTGACTGTGGGATCAGGGATTCACACAGGTAAGAAGAAGGCAAAGAGAAAGGCTTGGAAAGGAAACCATTAAAAGCCCATGTTCAAATGGTGAAGGTGAATGTAATAAGAGTTCCCTTTAATCAAAGGAAGTCTTGCTGGAGGTTGCTTCTGCCCTCTCCTCCCTGGATAGGAGGGTGAGGTTTTTTTAAAGGTCCCTACGGGGCACAGAAAGCAGTAAAGCGCCATAGCACCTGGCTAGGATGCTGCTCTGCTGCCCTCTAATGTCGCATCCTCTGCTACTGTGGATGTTTTCCTCTGACTACTTCCTGTTTACAGGTGTTTATCTTTTTTTTTTCTTTCCATAATAAAGATTTTTATTTATTTGAGAAAGAGGGCGTGAGTGAGAGAGCACAAGCAGGGGGATCGGCAGAGGGAGGGAGAGAAGCAGACTCCCCACTGAGCAGGGAGCGTGATGGGGGGCTCTGTTCCAGGACCTTGGGGCTATGACCCGAGCCAAAGGCAGCTGCCCAACCAACCGACTGCACCACCCAGGCGCCCCAAGACAGGTGTATGTCTTGGATGCTTAATGCTGCTCCGCGTCTGTGGTTTGTGTGTTTGTTTTTTAAAGCTTTCTAATTTTAAGTAATCTCTATGCCCATCCAGCGTGGTGCTGGAACTCACGACCCCTGCGGATCAAGAGTCACCCGGTCCTCCTCCGACAGAGCCAGTCAGGTGCCCTGAAATACGTGTACTTGAAAGACGAAAAAAGGAAGAAAAAAAAAAAAACAAAAAACTTTTTTTCCTTTACACGCC
>NW_026623028.1:0-17262 GCF_023065955.2 Ursus arctos
AGGGGCTCAATAAACAAGTTTTCTACCCAGCATCATAGGGAGATCTGTCTCCACGGATGCTGCTTCCGTTCCAAGCACTGGTGAGATGCTTATTGTACATTGTCTTGGTTTATCCTCACAAAGGCCTGGGGAACAAAGCACTGTGAGCCCCAGTTCTACAGAAGTGGGGCCCAGACGGTTTCAGTCATTTGCCGGGGATACAGCTGTGAGGCCGTGACGTGGACACCGTCCACAGACACTCAGTCTCCTCCACCTACAGAAATCTGCTGTGGGTTCCCATCTCAGCGAGCACCTGACATGCCCTCCAGCCTCACTCTGGAATCTGCCTCAGCAGACTCCCTCTCCAGGGCCACCCCAACTCCAGGTTGGGAGATCAGGACCAGACCCAGAGGTCTCAGGGAAGAGGATGACAGGAAGGTGCTTGCGCACAGAGTAAATGGGTGGGCTCTGGGAGTCCCCAAGCATCAGGCTCTGGAGCTGTGTGACCTTAGGCAAGGCCCTTCCCCTCTCTGTTCCCTGCACTCACCTGGTGGCCTCTTGGGAAGCCTGAGGGCCAGCATGGTCCGCAGAACTCCAGGGACAGAGCTGGTGCCATGGCTGCATTCAGAATGTGAGCCAGTGACCCCGTGGCCTGCGGGATCACTCTAGGAGAAGATCTAGACAGTCTTAGGGAGGCATGAATTGAGCCCAGAGTGCTTGGAAAACCATCCCAAGGGCCGATCTGAAACCTACAAAAGGTAGAAGGCAAAGGAGCCTAGCATGCACTGAGCCCGTACCACACTCTGGCCACCTTCCAGGCACTGCGGCTCACTGCTCTCTCAAATTCCCTCACAAGCAGGCTGAGCAGCTGGGGAAGCTGATGCCCCACAAGGTGGAAGGGCCCACTGAGCTCTGGCACTTGTTCGGAGGCCGCCCCGGCTGGAAGACCCAGCTGCTCAGGACAGGGCTGCTCGGCCCAGGCACACGGCTGACCCTTGCGATGGCCAACGGGGGGATGCTGGTGTCCCCCATCTGTGGCTTCGGATCTTCCAGGGCTCCACACATTCCAGGGGAAGGCTGTAGCCTGCTGTGAGTCCCCCGACCTCAACCGCCGAGCCTCAGTCCCCCAAGGATGCAGACAAATGCACAGCCCCTCCTCTGACAAAGATTACCTCTACTGCTAACTGGAGGAAGGAAGCCTTGAAGTCACTGGAGACACCAAAGCTTGAGGTGGGTGGAGAGACAGCCATGCATAGTTGGCCCCTGGCTTTTGGCACATAGCGCTGTCTGACCTGCAGCTGCCAGCACAGGGGTGGGGTTGGCGAGACTGGGGACAGGTGCCAGGAGAACCCCTCCTGCAGCTTTGGCCCAGGTCCTCAGGCTCCCCCTTGTCCGGGGCATGCTCAGGGCCCTGAGTGCCTCTCCCAAAGGCCCTTGCCATCTTCCTTAGAGTTGATGCAGCCCCGTAGGGAAATTCAGCACTTTCTAAGGCACAGGGAAAGCCAGGTTTGCTAAAGGTGTGACGTGACTTAAATCCAGATGGAAGCATTATCAGGAGTGCCCTCCAGGAGGCACCCTGGTCCACAGCGGGGCTGCTGCTGCTGGGGCTGGGGGATGCATGCCCACACCTCAGCCCACGTGCCAACCACCCACACCACCTGCCTTGGGCCCATAGAGCTTAGGGGATGTCTTCCAGGGCCTGCAGACCCCCCCCCCCAGCAGAGCTTCACCAATTGCCAGTATGCCCAGGAGGGTGGTCCTTGTGG
Source organism: Ursus arctos (assembly GCF_023065955.2). Classification (NCBI taxonomy): domain Eukaryota; kingdom Metazoa; phylum Chordata; class Mammalia; order Carnivora; family Ursidae; genus Ursus; species Ursus arctos. Next base: position 1,746 of record NW_026623028.1, read on the forward strand.
CTGGTGAGGGGATGCAGGGCTCTTGCTTTGAGGGAGGAGGACCCTGACAGCCCAAGTGTGTGCTCCCAGAGGAGTGCCGACCACAGTCAGGTGGAAGGGCTCCTCCCGCCATCACCTCAGGGTCGGCGATCATCACTGCTTCATTACCCACCACACATTCTCAACAGGATCAATCATCTTCATGATAAACAATTAATCAATTATTCCTTCCTCTGTGGGGTTCCTCTGCTGCAATTGATGGGACGGGGAGATGCATGCTGGGAACGATCCACGCTCGGGAGCCAGGTCCCCGCTCCCTGCGCTCTGCAATCCCAGTCGCCAGCACTGTGGGGACAGAGTGGCGGTGACACGCCCCGGAGGAGCCGAGTGGGACACCGTCTGTGTTTCAGGCTCGGGTTGGCTTCCAGGAAGAAGGAGTCAGAATGACAGATGCACTGAGCCTGAGATCACAGGGAGAGTCCACAGGGGCCTGGATGTGCTCAGCAGAGCCCAGGTGTCAACTTCGAGATATTGTAGGGACGTGTGGTTGCCACGGAGCATGTGTGGGCTCATCCTCCTGTCTGTCTGACTGTCTCTGGCAGGAGAGAACAGCGCTTTGGAAGCAAGCCAGGGTCTCCCGTGAGGTCCAGGCTGGGGCAGGTCCAGAGTCGGCTGTGAGGGAGCCGCAGGTGCCTGCGGAACTGGGAATGAGCTCCCTGTTCTCTGCCCTCATAGGCAGCCCGTGTCCTCATGCTTGAGCTCACATGGTGCCTTCCTGGAGAAGCAGCTGGTCACGTGTCCCTGGTCTGTTCTGTTTTGGTTGCAGAGCGTCCAGTGCCCCCCCCCCCGAGAGCTCCTGGTGTCACTGGCAGAAGTGACTGTGCACAGCCTCCGGCTCCAGTGGGTCCCGGGCAGCAACGGGCCCCCCCATCCACTACTTCACTGTGCAGGTGCGAGAGCTGCCCCAGGGAGAGCAGCAGACCTACTCCTCATCCATCCGCCACAAGGCCAAAGCCTGTGCTGTTGAAAGGTACCCAGAGCCAGGCACGCCCTCCCCAGGGAACAGAGCAGGGAATATGTGTGGGCCAGAGACGCACCCGGACAGCTGAGCTCTCTTCTCCTAGTGCACACTCCCTGTACCAGGGACCAGGACTCCCACCTCCTGGAGCCACTCTGGCCTCTGCCCTGGGTCTGTTCTCTGGGCATGCCCTGTGCATGTCATGTGCATACCCCAGGTCCCAGAGATGGATGAGGCACAGATGATAGGGCCAGGGAGCCTGGAAGTATGGGCTCTAGTGCCCTATCCCCTGAGAGGCAGATGTGGAGGAGGGGGAGGTGGGGGGAAGGGGTGTCACAGGCTGAGAGAGTTGCACCTTCTCTTTGTGCTCTCTGTCCTAGTCAGCAAGGCAGACTTGTTCTGTCATCCATTAGTGATGGCTGAGGAGGGAAATTGGAGAGGCATCCCCACTGCACCTTGAGAACCCAGCATTTATCCAGCTGCTGAGGGAACCACCGGCAAAGGCAGAGGGGAGTGGTGCCAACCACCACAGCTAAGTTCTTGGCACCTACAGCCTCACTGGGGCCCCTCCTCATGTTCCCACCCCCTTCTACAGTGAGGGACCAGAGCACCCCCTCTGCAGTGAGGGACCAGGGCACACCCTCTCTATGGCGGGAGAGCAGGGCACCCCCTCTACAGTGGGGGACCAAGGTAGCCCCCTCTGCAGTGAGGGATGAGGGCACCCCCCCACCCCCCCACCCCCGCGCTATGGTTGGAGACCAGGGCATTCTCCTTTATGATGGCTCATAGGAGACCAGGGCTATCTAACCATCTAGGTGAGGGTTCTCAGAAGTGACCTCAGGCCTCGTGTCTCCACAAGCAGGCCTGGGCTGTGCAGGCTCACGCCACCCTGTAGAAGCCCCCTGGGTCTTTCTGGTGGGCAGACCTGTCTGGGGAGCTGGCCTCGCATCTTTCCTGTCCTCCTCCCCTGGCCCTGACTGTGGTCACATTCCCTGAAGCTCACGTCAGGCTGTGAGGGGGCCACGAAGGAGTGTGTCCCAACTGCTCTGAGGGTTCCAGGACCCTGGCCAGCACCTCTCATTGGGACGATGGAGGAGGCCTATACCCCATTCCCAGGCTGGCCAATGTTCCTCTCACCTTTCAGATAGAACACCATGTACTGATTCCCCCCCTATTCTGAGCATTGTGCTGTGAAATCTCACATTTCTCATTGAACCCACATGATAGCCCAGTGGGGGGAGATCATCGTCCCCATTCTACAGAGGAGAGCTGAGGATCGCAAAGGTCATATTCGCCTGCAGCCCCAGCACCACCCACGAGTGCACCTCCTGACCCTCCTCCTTTGCAAGGCTACCCAGCTCAGCTTCTGCATGCTGCTGAACCTCAGCCAAGGGAAAGGAGCAGCCGGGGTGGGGGAACTCCTGCACCGGCCTTGATCCTCAGGCACCCTCTCCCCAAGCTGTGGGGGAGGAGTGAGGGCTGGCATGTGGCTCTGTCTCTGCCTCTGACATGTGGCAACAGCAAAGTTTAGAGAGAAAAGGAGCTCCCTCTCCTGGGTTCAAGGTGTAAGCATGTGACTGGGGTGCCACGTGATGCACACGTGGGTGTGGTCAGCACTGGGCATCACAGGGAGTCACCCCTTTGGGTAGTCATGTGAAAGACAGGAGAAAAAGGAACTCCAATGGCCTTTTCTGTCCCGGAGCTTCCTGAGATCAAACAGACAATGGTGAGCAGGGGTCGTCACGTTGGAAACGAAGGGTCCATGTTTCCCGGCAGACAGTTTGATTTGGTGTGGGAGACGCTGTGGTCCGTCCCCTCCAGGGTCTCTTCCACTCGTCAACAGACACACGCCGTGGGCCGAGTTTCTAGGAAAGCAGCGCTTTGCACGTGGCCGTGGTGTGGCCTCCCTCCTGTTCAACATCCTCAGAGCAACTTTATCCTCCTCTTTCTCGACGTTCTTTTTACATTTTACATTTGCCGATTGCTTGAAATCTGCCAATGACCAGAAAACATAAAAGTTTAAACCAAAGTTCAAAGCAAAAAGTTTTGCCATCTACATCAAGTGGCCGTCCCCACATTTAGAGGGTGTGGGTCTGGAGCAGGAGGGAGGTTCTGGGTTGAGGGACATATCGGGGCTGCATCCCGCAGACATGCAGTACCATAGAGGAGGAGAAGGCCCGTGGGCCCAGAGCCACACAGACATTCTGGGTGTTACTAGGATGAGACAGCAGCAGTGTGAGCTCAGCTGACAGCTGTGTATCCACCGATAACAGGTCCTGCTGTTCCTCTGCGTGTCCCCAGGGCGATGCGATGGACCCAACCAGGAGGGCCGGAAGGGGATTACTGTGTGAAACTAGAGGGATTCAGTTCAAGTCAGGCTGCTGGCCCCATCTCCACGGGGTTCTTTCTTTTCTTCTTCCATGCCATTTAAAAAAATAAAGCCACGTGAAAAGTCAGGTTAATTTAAATGGCCAGGGATATCCTGCATGGGTTCAATATTCTTTGATCTTTGTGATGCTAATCACGAGTTCTGAATAGATGAGGCATAAAGGCAGCGGTAGGTAGCCTCTAAAATGATCAGGACTCAGGCTTTATTTTCATAACCAAACCGGGCAAATGAATGTAGGGAGCTCCTTCTGTGTATGAGACTCTGCCTCCAGCTCCATGGCAGGGACAGGGACAGGAAGCTGCCTCCGTGCCACCCTCACCCGAGTACTTTGGCTGTGGAGTTGAACAGCAGGTCAAGCACAAGCTTGGTTTCTAACTGTGCTTGCTTCCTGTGAGCTTGGACAGTGAGCGTCCTGAGCCACTGACCTGTTCCCTCCCCAGACAGCTGGAGTTTAGGAAAAGGTGTTACCTCAAACATTTACCTAAATCCAGCCAGTTTCAAGTGTGGATGGCAGAAAGCTGGCAGGTAGAAGGTGCTGAATGGGAAAAGGCCAAGGGAGTCTGTGCGTGGCAGATGCATCTGGGGACAACGAGGTCACTGTGGGCAGGGGTAGAGGAGGACTTTGAGAAGACAAGAAATAGGAGGTCACATGTAGGAATTGCCTATTCCATGAGGGGGTCATGTCCTGTGACTGTCATGGCAGCCCTGGGAGGGCCGGGTACCGGTACCACCATTCTCACAGATGAATAAAGGGAGGCTCAGAGAAGTTTGAGGACTGGCCCAGGCTCGGATGCCAGGACCAGACTCTGGATTCTGGTTGGGCCGACCCTGATGTGGGCCTGGCGTGTGAACAGGGAACAGAACTGGGGGAAATGAGAGGGGTTGAGGAAGAGGGTCCAGGATGGTTTGTGCCTTTCTTCACAGGTCACCAGCCCTGAAGTCCTGTTCTGCCTCAGGGGGGAGCACGGCAAGAGCCCGGGGGCGGGTGGAGGCCAGTTCAGGACTGGGAGGTAGACCAGGGGTCTAAAGGACTGGCTATGCAGGGATGAGGAGGAAGGGCTGGGTGAGCTTGCAGGGGCTGGGGCCCAGGAGAGGGGACACTGGGACTGTTGTCACCTCCCATGGAGTTCCCTTCACTGCTGCTGGGTCCCTCTTGGTCAATTTTTAGGGCACCTAGTGGGCTTCCTACCCCAAGGAGAGGGTGCTCCTGCAGCTCAGCCCCTGGGTGTGCCCTGTGGCCCCCGAGACAGCTAACAGTCCTGTAAATGACACGAGCCCGGGAAACAGGCCTAAAGCTGGGAACTCTGCTCCCTGCTCTCCGTACACCCTCCCCTTGACCTCAGACCCTGGCGGACGCCTCCAGCTGTCTGAAGTGTGTGAACTGCACCCCTGCTGTGTGTGCTGGGGTGGGAATGGAGGAGGCGGCCCTGCCTCAGATTCCAAAACAAAGCGTTAGAGAACAGTAGGTGCTAAACATGGAGGGATCAATGACACGTCTGACACATGTCCTCAATGTAACATGCTAAGTGAACATGAGCACTAAATACAAGGACGAGGGTCGTTTCTGGCACGCTGACATGTGCCAGACACCACGTTGATGGTGACGAGCGTCCTCTCATTCACCCCTCCTGAGTCCTACCCCCATTCCTTCCTTCCTCCCTCCCCTTCCTTCCTCTCTTCCTCCCTTCCTCACCAAGCGCCTCCTAGGTGCAGGGCCTTGTTCTTGGTGCTCAGGGCACAGCAGTAATGGAGACCACCTTGGTCCTGTCCCTGTGGGGGAAGGCAGACAGTCGTCCAGGAGGGGAACGGTTACTTACAAATCATGGTGGGGTTGGTGAGGGGATGGATGGACCTAGAGGACAGTGTGCAGGGCACAGGCTCTTCCTGGAGCCACTTGAGCTGCTGCCAGAGGGTCCTGATGATAAGGAGAGCAGCCAGGATGCAGTGAGTGCGCCTTGGGTACTAGAGTCTCTTTCCTGTGCTGCTTCTGAACGGAAGCTGCATGACTGCCTCATGATCTCAGTGCTTCTGTCGGCCCAGGTGAGATGCTTCTGGCTCACTGACATGCCCAAGGCTATGTGGGGGTTAGCGTGTAGCCTGTTGGGCTTCAGAGTGCACGTTCCTGACAACCGCCCTGGGTCACTGTCTAATCTAAGAAGGAGAAGCTAATGCAAATATGGGGCCTCGGGTGGTTGAGGCAGGAACCCAAGGAGAAAACCATGTGGTTGTCACCAGAATTAGATAAAATAGTTCCTAGGAAGCCAGAAACAGATAGGAAACAATTTGTTTTAACTTTATAAAGGATAGCTCCCCCAGAAACCAGGAACAAAGAGCATTCTTAAGGATGGAACTTTGGAAGCACCCCCAGGACAGCCAGGGCCAAAGCAAGGTCACCTGGCATGCCTTCTCCAGCTGTGGAATGGGGGCACAGAGAGGTCAGGAGACAGACCTGCAGTCGCGGACCAGCCGTAGTAGGGCAAGCTGGCACGAGAGCATCCCTTGAGGTGCCAGCCGACAGAGAACCACTGTACTTCCATCTTAGGCAGGAGGGCATATGAAAACAGTTACAGGAAGATTCTTCTGATCCAGTGTCCAAAGATAGTTATCAGTCTTTGAAAACACAGGAACCTTCCTCTAGGCAAAGGATTACCCAGACCCCATTTGCAAATCAGATGGAAGTGGGGCTGCTGTTGTCTGACTCGGGGGGCATGGGAACCCTCTGGTCTCCTAGAGGATCCCTCAGAGCCTCCGGGGGTTCCACGGTGCTTGGTTTGAAACCCACGAGTTTACAGGTTGGCCTGGGAGGGAGGACAGAGGCCCAGCATAGAGGCAGTGAGGGTTTGCCCACTGGTAGCTGAGGAAGCAGGCAGAGTCCAGAGCCACTCCTGCTCTCCTGGTCTGGGAGATGGACACAGGGGCAGAGCCTCGCCTGAAACAGAGCTGTTGCCAGCGGGGCAGGGGTGGGGGGGTCTCCTCATCTGCTCCTTCAGAAGTAATGGCAAGGAAAGTGAGCAGGCCAGCCAGTGACCCAAGGAAGACTGGAACGTCCTCTGCTTAGAAGTCTGTCTGGAGTGTGTGTGGTACAGAGCTCAGCACAGGAGACCATCAACACGGACCTGCTCAACGGAGGGAAGGAGGGAGGCCTGAGCGGTGGCAACGAGCCACGCACCCAGAGTATTCGTGCCCCTTAAATCCCCATCAGCAGGCAGGCGGGGACATTTTCCCCCACGGACAACTGGCATTACCTCTGTCTCAGGTACGGTGGAGAGGTTGCCCCAACACAAGATCCTCTTCCAGCCCCGGCCAAGGCTCTGGCTAGTCCTCTGGTAGGGGGCAAGGGCCTTAATGGGACTGGGCCTCGATTTTCTCGTCATTGCAATGAGAATCACAGGAAGTCCAGCAGACAGAACTGCTGTGCAGTGAACCCGGGCACTGCCTGTCCAGGGCGTGGTGCTCTTGCTGGCCAGACAAGTGTAGAAACGAGGGGCAGGCAGAGATGGTCTTTGGAGCCAGGTGGGCCTGGTCAGGGCAGACCACCACGAAGGGGCACTTCTGGGCGAGCAAGGAAATGGTTAGGCGGGCCCTCTTTTCTGGCTCTGAATCCTGGGAGGGTTGCGGTAATCAGCTCCTCCTGAGAAATTCTCGCATCCCTCAGAGAGCGGTGATTTGCTTTGCAGGAGAAGCTCTAATGACAGGAGGGGCCCTGAGTAAAACCGCCAGCCTGGGCCTGCCTGGATGTTCCCCACTCCCCTCCACCCAGAAAGCCCTCTGTTCCTAGGGGCAGGCTGTGAGGACAGCGCCGGCTGCCTGAGGGCCCCTCCCTGGGCAGGACAGATTCTGTGGTCACTGAGTGCCTCTTCCTCCTGGCTGCCCGCTCCCTGTGGCCAGAGCTGGGAGCAGGACAAAGGCGAGGGGCTCAGGCCCTCGTGGCTCTTCTGTGTTTCAGGCTGAGGCCCTTTACTTCCTACAAGCTGAGCCTGAAAGCCACCAATGACATCAGGGACAGTGACTTCAGTGCGGAGATGGACGAGGTGACCATGCAGCAGGACGGTGAGCCAGCTGGGACCCAGGCAGGCGTGCAGACACAGGCATCTTCCATAGCTGCCGCCTTTGGACCCTCAGACACGGGCTCCCACAGAGAGGTCCCGCTTCATCCCGAGCCAGGAAAGGATCACCCCGGGGAGAGAGGGCAGTGGCTGCTGAGCAGTGGGGTTCCGTGAGCAGCAGACAGCTCGGAGCACTCCGAAGCCTCTCGCTGTGAATCTACTTCAAGGGCTCACAAGTGGAACAGAGGTTCCTTTGATTGGCTTCCAAACCCCTACGATTCATTAGCATCCTAGAACTTGAATGATTTATAAGGTCAAAGGATAACCGGGTGTTTTTTTTATAAGAATAGTTTTTTATTGGAGCGCCTGGGTGGCACAGCGGTTAAGCGTCTGCCTTTGGCTCAGGGCGTGATCCCGGCGTTATGGGATTGAGCCCCACATCAGGCTCCTCTGCTATGAGCCTGCTTCTTTCTCTCCCACTCCCCCTGCTTGTGTTCCCTCTCTCGTTGGCTGTCTCTATCTCTGTCGAATAAATAAATAAAATATTTTTTTAAAAAAGAATAGTTTTTTATAATATTACGTTAGTCACCATACAGTACATCCCTAGTTTTTGATGTAAAGTTCCATGATTCATTAGTTGCGTATAACACCCAGTGCACCATGCAATACGTGCCCTCCTTACTACCCATGACTGGCCTACCCCATTCCCCCACCCCCCTCCCCTCTGAAGCCCTCAGTTTGTACTGTGTTTTGAGAGGTTTCCCCATTTTTCTCATTCACGAACCACTCCTCAGTTTTGCCATTTGACAGAAGCACAGGGAAGTGATTGAGTTGAGATCCCCTGAAAGCTCCAGGTGGTTCTTACCCATTGTCTCCCACCTCAGGAGCAGACCCCAAGATCCCTTGTGCTTTTGGGTGCCGATCCTGCCAGGCCCAGTGGCAGGCCAACTTTTAGGAGAGGAGGGTCGCTCTTGCTTCAAGATGCTGGGGCTCATATCCCAGGCTGCAAACCTGAGCCCTCAGCTCACCCAGCAGCGCTGGGTACTCATTCTCCACGTTTCCGTCTTCCTCTTTTATAACCTGGGAGCATGGGTCCTAATGTGAGTCCTTGGATGAGCTGGGGACCAAGAGAGAGGTTCAGGGGGACCCTTCCAGCTTCTCGGCCTTACGCGGAGATTCCTCTTCTGCACACGCAAGGCGCCTGTTGCCAGGATAGGCCCCCAGAGAAACTGTGGTTGTCTCTGTGGCTCATATTTTAATCTTACATTTAACACAACTGGGGTTCTGTTTGGGAGTAGCACTGATATTTAGCAGATGGAAGCAAACACAGCAAGCTGATTTTGTTGGCAAGTCTGAGGAAATTGCAAGCCAGTGAGCAGGACACTGCAGACTCCCTTTGTCCTTACAAGGCTCAGGCTCCAGCAGACCTGGCTTGTTTTCAAAAAAACAAAAACAAAAACAAAAACATTCAAGGGCCTCTCCAGGTTCCTAAAGCCTGTCTCAATCCTTTGATATTTAAATCCTTTCTTTTGATGCACCTACCTGTTACCTTCCTGCTTTGAGATTTGCAGTTTCTCTTCACAGTTGACTGCCTTGTGTTTGCATGGTACCGCCCCCAGAACCACAGAGCCACTGAGCTGCACAGACTCCGGGGCTTGGGGGGCCCTGGGCTGAGGTGGGGTGGCGGGGGAGCTTTCCATGTGTGGGTGGTTTGCTGATAAACATTTTCTTGTTGTGGTGGTTGGGATACTGAGAGGCCATCAATCCAGTGTGATCTGGAAAGCTGGGTAAGGGTCTACCATGGACTTCAGACAGACCAACAGGAGGCCAGAGAACATGCAGTAGAGGGCTCCCCAGAAGGCAGGATGGGGGGCTGCAGGTGTGCTGATACCACCATGTCCCCGGTGCTGGGTGCCCTGGCAGGTGCAGAGGAGACTCACAGAGCAGGTGACCAAGAGGCCAAGTCTCAGATAGTCAAGTGGGTATGGGGTGGGGAGAACAGCCTCAGTCATTCCACTCAGTGACTCTTGCCAAACATTTGATATACCGTCTCAGGATCTTACAGTGGGCAGCCATGCAAGGGCCAACTCAGTATGCCTTTTGGGTTCAGTGGGAGCAGGGGTAGGGAAGGGGTGTCTGAGGAGGCCCGCGGGACAAGACGGATGGTGCAGGACTGAGTTTCCAGCGTGTAGGGCACGGCCAAGGCAGAGCCAAACTGACCTTGGCCCTCCAGAGAACAGAGCTGAGCCCCACCATTGCCCGGAACATGCAGCTGTCCTTGCACCCCCAGAAGTCAGCCTCCCTCCCTTAGAGTCTGAAACCAAGAGCACTCTGGCCTGGGTTGACCCTCTATCCTGTTCAGAGCCTCTTTGAATTAAGTCCCTCTAATAAATGATGCCTCTCCTCCAGGGATGGGTGTGTGCCCCGGAGAAGATGTGGGAGAGCATCTCGGCTGAAGACAGCCGAGGGCCTTTGTGTGTCTCCATGTGGGTCTGCTGGGGGGTGGGGGCGATAAAGGCATGGTGTTATCTTGTCATCTGCATCAGAATCTGGTCCCTTCTATCCTGGCAGAAACAGGCTCCACAGGCAGAGAAGGGCATCCACAGGGAAGGGAGGCCAAGGCCAGGATGTTGGTTTGCCGGCTTGCTTCCCCAGCAACCCCCCGAGCCAGTCTCTGGTCCTGCCTCCTCACCAGAGCCAGGAGGGAACTGGCATTCCTGAGGAGCAGTAATGCATCCTCCCGCGTAAAGAACGAGAAGTACACCTCTACCCTCCCTGCTCTGTGGCCGTCGAAGCCCCCTCTCTAGAGGCAGCAGCTACTTGAACACTTACAGAGCACTTATTTTTTTATATGAATATTTTTTTATTATATCATGTTAGTCACCATACAGTACATCCCTGGTTCTTGATGTAAAGTTCCATGATTCTTTGGTTGCGTATAACACCCAGGGCACCATGCAATACGTGCCCTCCCTACTACCCATCACCAGCCTATTCCATTCCCCCACCCCCCTCCCCTCTGAAGCCCTCAGTTTGTTTCCCAGAGTCCATAGTCTCTCATGCTTCATTCCCCCTTCTGATTTCCCCCTTTCTTTATCCCTTTCTTCTCCTACCGATCTTCCTAGTTCTTCTGTTCCATAGATGAGGGGAACCATATGATAATTGTCTTTCTCTGCTTGACTTATTTCACTTAGCATTATCTCCTCCAGTGCCATCCATGTTGCAGCAAATGTTGAGAAATCGTTCTTTTTGATAGCTGAGTAATATTCCAGTGTCTATATGGACCATAACTTCTTAATCCAGTCATCTTTTGAGGGGCATCTTGGTTCCTTCCACGCTTTGGCTATTGTGGACAATGCTGCTATGAACATTGGGGTGCATATGGCCCTTCTCTTCACTACATCTGTATCTTTGGGGTAAACACCCAGTAGTGCAACTGCTGGATCATAGGGTCGCTTAATTTTTCACTTTTTAAGGGACCTCCACACTGTTTTCCAGAGTGGCTGTACCAACTTGCATTTCCACCAACAATGTAGGAGGGATCCCCTTTCTCCACATCCTCTCCAGCAATTGTTGTTTCTTGCCTTGTCCATTTTTGCCATTCTAACTGGCGTAAGGTGGTATCTTAGTGTGGTTTTGATTTGAATTTCCCTGATGGCTAATGATTTTGAACATTTTTTCATGTGTCTGTTAGCCATTTGTATGTCTTCATTGGAAAAGTGTCTGTTCATATCTTCTGCCCATTTTATGATTTGTTGATTTGTTTCAGCCCCAGGGCACGAGTGATGCAGCACCTGCGTGCAGCCCAGAAGCCCTGCTTTGTGCAGCCCGTGAGCAGAAAGGTCTATTTCTCCGTGAGAGACAGCTGTAAGACTTGCTGGAGCTCCTCCTCCCCCCCCCCCGGAGCCGGAGCTCCCACTCCTCCAGCTCTTTGGCAGACAGCTCCATGGCCAGCTGTGAGTCACTATCAAAATGGCTCCTCTCACTTGAGGCTCCAGGGCACAGGCCTTCTGAGCTGGTGAGCAGGATCTCCTGGATGGCCCTGTGGGGAAAGAGAGGCGGAAAAAAGCAGCCCATTACCAGCCCCATCAGGGCGAAAGCAGCACCTGCATTTACCTGTCCCCTGAGAGCACACCATGCAGGGCACTTTATATGCGCCCCACGGCCACGTTGCCATTCAGTCCCCTGTGGCTCTGGAGGTGTGGGTGCCGTGTATAGGTGAGAAATCCGAGGCTCAGGGAGTTGAACAAACCCGTTCAGGGTCTCCTCCCTGCTCCTCTTCCACTGTCTTCCCATTGATGTGTCCTAGGGCTCAGCCCAGGAAACAGGAGCTTTTTAAGGCCTGGCGTCTGTCTTGTCCACCTCTGGTCGATCGGCACCCTACACAGGGCCTGGTCTTCTGCAGGTGATGGAGCCCACGTGAGAGAAGAAACAAACCCCAAATACATCCTGAAAAGGCCCCGCTGCTGCTCCCCCCATCCAGGTGGCAGTCGCGCTCCTCTTAGGAAGGTGCCTAATACAACACTGGGTCCACCCTCTGCTGAGGCCAATGTGCGTGATGTGATCTATTGCTAAGATTTTGTTTTGTTTTGTTTTGTTTTTTTGGGTTTTTTGTTTTGTTTTGTTTTGTTTTCTTGAGTTTTGTTGTTGTTGTTGTTGTTGTTATTGTTGTTGTTGCTGCTGCTGCTGCTGCTTAAAAATGGCCTCAAAATCCACTTAGGAGAGTCTATAGCCACACAAAGGGAACTACACTTGAGTGACAGACTGTATGAGCCACTGCAAGTTTCAGAACAGTCAGATTAAATGTTGTGACCAATTGAGAAACACTGGTGTCTGTTATGAGTTGTACTCAGTGTGACCACAATACCGCCACTGTCTAGAAAACACACTCAAATCCTTAGATTTCAAATAATGCTGGGCCCCATGAAAGGCAGGGATTGACTATCCTACTAGGAAAAATCAAACTTGACATTTTCTAATGGAGGAGACATTTAAGTGGGTCAGCAGCCTTGAAATTACAGGTGGCGTTCGCATTTTTAAACAAATTACTGGAAAGAAGGGGGTTTACAGGTGAAGCATTTCATTTGGAATGCAAATCTATATTTAAAAACAGTCTCTTCGTTTTGTTTGCTCTGATTTAGTAAATTACACATATTTTTTTATACTTCAGTTGCCCGGCAGTTGACAGGTATTTATTTCTACAATATATCCTATTGACCACCTCCTGCTCTGGGCTTCTTGCGATTAGTTTGTTCTACTGGGCTCTGAACGGGGACAGCTGATGGACCCGCATGCCAAGTTCCTTTGGTACAGCCGTCCGCCAGTCACAGAGCTGTCCGACGGCAACCACGGGGCTCCGAGCCCCATGTGCTCGGGGGCCAGGACGGCACGGGGCAAAAGCCACTTTGTAGAGGTGATGGTCTGTTCCAAGGCTCTGAGATGTCTTTATAGAAAAAGAGCTTACTTAGTTACTGGCAAGCCAAATGCCACATCTACAAAGGAAATGCTAAATTTCTGGTAGAATTTAGCACAGTAGAGAAGACCAATCTTTGGGTTGATTAAGTTAGTGGAGGGTGGGAAACAGAAGCTCTTGGGACCTTGAATCTCCGTTTTGAATGTCTCCCACCTCCCACGAAAGGCCCTACAGGAAGTTGGGGTTGTGAGAGCTAATGGGCCTTACATCAGAGATCTTGAAGTTCACCTTTAACCTCCTATTTTTACAGAGGAAGAATGGGGAGGCAGCGACGCCTAACAGGGACATGTCATCCACTGGCAAACTGGGGTCCACAGACCTAGAGCCGGTGGGGGCCTTGAGACAAGCTCAGGGGATATGGCTACCCAGAGACAGGGGTGGGAGCCAGTTCCCATCCTGTCCCCACACTGGTGAGGCTGGAAACTACTGAACACCAGGCAGCAAACTTCCATGTTCATTGGAAGACATTTGGAACTGTCACCTTTAAGGGTTCCTTCACTTCTTGAGACGTGTCCCTTGGCAGTGGAGTGAAGGAAGGGTCCACAGCCACTCCGTCAATTCCTGCACATTCTGCATGCCTCACAGAGCCCAGGCTATGAAAGCCCCACTCTCGTCCCTCCTGGAGCGACCGTGTCAAGTCTGTCCATTTAACCCTCTTGGAACCTCTAAACATGCTCCTCACTCATGGTCAAACTGCACACGAGTGGAGCTAATACCTACTGATGCCACTGAGCTGCCACATAAGGAGAGGCAGCAGGAACCTTCAGCGGTTAGGGGCCACCACTTGAGAGTTCAGGAAGCCCCCTCATGGCTAGTGTACACACCCCAACCGTGGACTTCCTGTCCTGACTTCCCACCCAGCACCCCTGCTCTATTAGCAGCACCAGGATGGCCGCGGAGTGCCCGTGACCTGGCTCTTCTCCCCCTTGCTCCTTGCTGGGCAGCAGGTCTAGCCTGGAGGGGTCTCCAGCATGTTCTGTCCTGGCCTACAAGTCCCATGAAGGCAGTCCATTTAGGACAGGGTCCCCTAGAGCCTCCTCTGCGTTTCCTGGCATGCCCACACATGCCCTTCAGCACCTCCCTCTCTAACGGAGTCCCTTCCAGTCCTCCCCTCTTGCCAGGCTCTGCCCCCAACTAGGCGTGGCATCTGCCTCTCCAAGGCCATGTCTAGACCACAGTTTGCTTTGGATTCCATCATCACCAGGGCCCCTACATCTCCTGACCTCAAACCATCCCCTCTCTCCTGCCTGGTCTGGATGTGATGCTGGTACTCTCCTGGACAATCTTATCAACCTGGAGGAAGAAGATCAGCTGCACAGACCCCTCCATGGACCACTAGCCCAGTGTGGCCACTTCTAGGCAGGCCTCACCTCACTGTGGCCATGAACACAGACCAGGGCTCCTGCTCCCATCTCCTTACCCCATGACCCTCTGCTCTAGGCACTGCCCTCCCCCTCCCCAGGAAGGCTGCCCCATTCTGGCTTCAGGAGCTTCCCTTGTTGACCAGAGTTCCCACGACGTTCTCATCGCTGCCCTTGGCCCTGCCTGTTGCTGTGTTGTGCCTCTCTGGTCCAGCTCCAGCTGGGCTTCTGAACCCAAACCCCCAGCCTGGCTGAGCCCTCTCCACAGACCCGGTGAGCACCCTTGCTGGGACAGGGCATCCTTCCTTGCCAGTTCTCCCCTCTGTGACTTTTGTCTTCAATGCATGTTGCTGTTGGCAAAAGTACCCAAATTGGAAATAAGGCAAGGAGAGGTCAGAGTGTCCAGTGCTGTCCATGGCCCACCAACACTACTTCATTATCTAGGATAGAGGTGCCTTGAGCGGACTTTCACTGAGGATTAACACCTGGAACATAGGGAGGACACATGTAACCCTGTGGGTATTCTGTCTGATAGGAGATGATCACTGTAGAAGAGATCACTCCCCAGGCTATGGTTTCTTGGCCCTGTTCTACGACACCCAGTTCTGTGTGTACCATGGAGGTCTCGATGGGCCGCCCTTCCCCAAATGCCTGCAACGTTCAGCCCTGGAGGCTCTGCACCAGCCCCTCCTCAGAGAGCCGAGCTCAGGCTCCTTCCCACAGCTTGGCTCGGGGGTCCGTGGTGCTCCCCCCAGGTGGGCACACCAACCACGTCGTGTCCTCTGACCTGCCACCGACCCTCAGATGCTGTCACGTGGCCTGGCGGGCAGGTCCCAGCTCCCGACACCAGTTCAGGAAACACCCCGCCCTTCCCAGCCCTTACCTGCCACTGGATCAGAACAGAGGAGGTGGTGTGTGGTGTCACCGAGACGAAACTTGGAGGCTCTCCCAGACCTGTAATACAAGAAAGAAGAAAGCGAGGATTACCTGGTTCTGCTTGTACTTGGCTGCCAGTCTGGAGATCTGTTCTCATCTCCTGCAGTCCCCACGTCAGCCCTGTGGATTGTAACCCACGTCATAGAGTTCACAGCATTGAAATTTAGAGATTTTAAGTGGCTTGTCCAGAGTCACAACACTGACATGTGATGCATCTGGGATAGGAATGTAGTTGGTTCCCTGAGGACAGAGGTCCCTGAACACCTGGGACCACTAGGTCATGCCCTGTACACAAACCAAGGGCTCTTCTCACTC
>NW_026623029.1:0-17131 GCF_023065955.2 Ursus arctos
TACCAACCTACCAACCTGCATCTGCTACATTTTTTTCCTCACACATTTTCAAAGTGGAGATACAATTCGCACGCCATGATTCACATCCTCTTGAAAGTGTACGGTTCGGTGGCCTTTTTTATTTTTTTTAAAGGTTACTCACAAAGCTGCACGACCCGCACCGCCATTTCCAGAACATTTCCGTCACCTCAAAAAGAGACACCCCCCACCCCTCCCCCTTCCCGTCCGCGCCTCCCCCCCCCCCACCCTCAACCTCACCCTGACCCTCACCCCGGCTCTCTTCACCATTCTCCCCCAACAGCCTCTGATCTGTTTGCTCCCTCCCTCTAGGATTGGGCTATTCCGTCTGGCTCTTTCCTACCCATGGGATCCCAAGGCATTATGTCACCCTGGCTGTCTGGTTCCTTTCACTTAGCGTCATGTTTTGGGGGGGCTCACCCATGTGTTTGCATGGATCCGCGCTTTGCTCCTTTGTACGGCGTCTTCGTTTTCCACGATGAGCCATGAAGATGAGTGGAACGACTGAATGATTTTCCCCTGACCCTTTCTCTTAAAACTGGAAGCGGTGGAAAAATAGTATCCTCTCCGGGGACAGAAGTCCTAGCACCATCAGCAGATGCTGTGAGAAAGTGTTTTGCACGCTCTCACGTTGCCGCCTTCTTCCTTGGAAAAGGATTCACGGGCTATCCTGTACCCCTCGAGGCCATACAGATCTCATGCTCCTCAGTGGCTGTGGTCGTGTGTGTTGGATCGCGTGGCGCCCCCCCCCCCCCCCCCCCACGGAGAGCTACCGCCGCTTCATCTTCCTAGGCTCGTCCAGGAGTGAAATGAACAGCAGAGCGCTTTTCCCGACAGGCGGGCCCAAGCCGTTGACTGGGAAGGTTTCAAAGCCGTTCCCAGATGCTGCACATCTGGCCGGAAAGGAGGCAGGCTGTGAGGTTTGGGGTAGGGTGCTGCCTCTGTCCTTCCGCCATCCGTCGCCGTCACTGTGGAAAGCTATTTGTCGTGGAGGTGTGGCTTGCCATAGACATCCTGCCAGGGGCCGTGGGGCTTTTCGAGCTTTTCATTATTATCATTTTTGGTGGTGGTGGTGGTGGTGGTGGTGGTGGTGGTGGTGCTGCTGCTGCTGCTGCTGCTGCTGCTGCTGCTGCTGCTGCTACTGCTGCTGCTGGTTCACGTAAACTCTACACCCAACGTGGGGCTCGAACTCAGGACTCTGAGATCAAGAGTCAGCGCGCTCTACAGAGAGCCAGCCAGGTGCCCCTGAGCTTTTCGTAACCTACGGAGAGCACAGGTTTCGTGCCCCACCCCACCACCCCCCCATCCCCACCCCCGCCCCCCCACCCCCGCCTTACGTACCTGTGCACGGACTCGGTTTGGCCATAGCCTCGCCTCGGGTGCCCTTCAATGTTTCCAAACGTCGGCACTGCCCACCCTTTCCCCCCCAACCCCCCCCCCCGCCCCTTCCCAGAAGAACTCACCTAGCTCGAGAGTTTCCGGGTTGCCTGGACACCTGAAATTGTGGGGAGAGTGGCGTTCCTGGAGAGGGGGCATGGAACACGGAAGCTCTGCCCCCAAGAGGACTGAAGGACGGAACCGGACTAGATCGGTTTCAAAGTCTTCCTTAGCATCCGTGCCGAATACATTCCGATGGCAGGGGCCTTCCCAACAGCTTTTGGTGTGCCCGACGCACGGAAGACCGTATCCTGCCGATCTTGTGACATGTCTGCAGAGAAAGAGTGTCGGCCTCTCGGAAAATAGAAGCCGTGAATGCAGACTGCAAGGTGGAAGAATTGGATTCCATGAAATAAGGGACCCTTTAGGGAAGACCGTGCCCATCTATCGGGGTTTTGTGGGTTTGCGTTTTGTCATCACTGATGTGAAAGCATCTTCTTAGCCATCGGGAGGGAAACCTCCACGAATTCGTACATTCACGTCACACGGGGTTTGTGGGATTCGGTGGATCTGAGATCCACCCGGAGAATTCTGGCTCCTTGCCACGGAGCTGGCTGCTCTGTGCCTTTAAAAAGGAATCCTGCCTTGAATTTGAATTCGGACGGGAACGTGATCGACAACCTTTTCATGCGGGGTTGGCCAATTAAATTTGCACTGTCTTACAAAGCAGAGATGGTGAAGGGTCATCCAAGTCCATTCTGGAAGTCAAGAGCTTTGGTATCAAGAGCCTGAAAAACGCATCTTCCCCTTCTTTTGGACGAATCCAATTCTAGGGGTCGATTCAAAGGAAATCATGTTTTAGACGCTAACACGTCAAGCTTACTTTTACAAAAATGTGCGTCGTGGCATAGGGTTTAGGAATCCCTCGTGGGAGACTGACAACCGTACCTCCCTTACCTCCTGGCACGTGTGCACCCTCACGTCATGTGCCTTCGATGCTCCTGCTATCTGGAGGTAGGCTCGATTGCTCTGTCCCCTGGTTTTGGACTGGGTCTTGGGACTTGTCTTGACCAAAAGAATAGACTAGAAGTGAAATTTTACTAGTTGCACAGCCACAGCTGAAGAGGTGGTCCGGAAGCGTGCTTGACCCTCTTGGCAGGCCGTCCCGAGACCTTCACGGAAGAGAGCCAGTCTAGCTGACTGGGCCATGAGAGGCATCGACAAGAGAGGCAACCCGGTGCTCGGCCAGCACCGACTGCAGACTTGGGAATGTGGCCAAGTTGCACCTTCAAACTCAGTTGACCCTCCAGCTGAAGGCCACTGCTGGAGTGAGCCCGGGGTACACCGGTAGAAACCACGTGGCCACCCAAGGCAAGCACCAGGAAATGATAAAGAGATGTTGTTTCAAGCCATTGCGGTGTTAGGGTGATACACCCTGAGGATCAGATCGCTGCACAGCAGCAATAGATACGGCGCGCGCACGCGCACACACACACACACACACACACACACACACACACACACACACCGCCCCCCACGCACCCCGAACAGAAGTTGGAATTCACCTGAATGTCAAACAACAGCGGAATGGTGAAGTACATGATGCTCTAGTCACATGATAGAATAGAACGCAGATAGGACGCATTAGGATTGCGTAGACGGTTTGGAGGCACGGGATTGTGCAATGTGTTGTGTTGTGTTGTGTTGTGATACTTTGTGAAAAGCGGTATGAAATATTGGACGGACAATGGGCTCTCTCTTAGGAGAAGACACCAAATCATTTCAAAGGCTATGGATGGGGAAACCAGTTCTTCGATCTTTTCACTTCTGTTTCTCCCCCTACTCTGTTCTTTAGGATGATACTTCGGCCTCCTCCCCTTTCTCCAAGCCAACGACCATACATGCTTTTTTAACACATCGGGTCCTAAACGGAAGCAGAACTTTGGCTACTGGTCTTGGGAACGATTATTTTATTTCCTAGATTTATACCGATCTGCCCAACTTTCGCCTCTCATGGCTCTTCTCTCTCTGCGGGACAAGGGGAGAACACGGGTCTTACGATGAAAGAAGCCCACTTGGGAGGGACTGTCACTTGTGGAAAATGAAATCCGGGCAAAGTAGTGAAAGCAGGATCGATAAAGAATATGTTACAGGTTAAAGATATTCCGGTTTGATCCCCCCCCCCCCCAAGCAAGCAAGCACTCACTTTTGATGCCGTGGCTTTGTTCGTTCGTTCGTTCGTTCGTTCGTTCGTTCGTTCATTTTTTAAAAGATTTTATTTATTTATTTGAGAGAGAGAGAGAGAGAGAGAGAGAGAGAGAGAGAGCGCGCGGGAGAGCACAGCACGAGCTGGGTGAGGGGCAGAAGGAGAAGCAGGCTGTCCGCTGAGCAGGGAGCCCGATGCGGGGCTCAATCCCAGGATTCCGGGATCATGACCTGAGCCTAGGGCAGACACGCTCAACCGATTGAGCCACCCAGGCACCCCATCATTTATTCTTTGTTAAAGATTTTATGTTTGGGACGCCTGGGTGGCACAGCGGTTAAGGGTCTGCCTTCGGCTCAGGGTGGGATCCCGGTGTTGTGGGATCGAGCCCCACATCAGGCTCCTCCGCTATGAGCCTGCTTCTTCCTCTCCCACTCCCCCTGCTTGTGTTCCCTCTGTCGCTGGCTGTCTCTATCTCTGTCGAATAAATAAATAAAATCTTAAAAAAAAAAAAAAGATTTTATGTTTATGTAATCTCTACAACCAACGTGAGGCTTGAACTCACCACCTCGAGATCAAGAGTCACACGCTCTACCGACCAAGCCAGCCAGGCGCCCCGATGCCATGTTTTAAATCTCTTTGCTTGCCTGCCTGCCTGCCTGCCTGCCTGCCTACCTACCTACCTACCTATCTCTACATCCAACTGAAACTTTAAATCCATGAGGTGGGAGCTTCAGCTATCTGGTTGTTGCTGTATCCCGAACATAGAAGGACGTTTGCCATAGAATAGCACTTTCAATAAATCATCTGTTAAGTGAATACTGATCAAAGAAATTGTCAACTTTTAACATTTGTGGGCCCTGCTCCCGGGCCTTCACACTTACCCAGGTCCAAATGACTCCACAAAACCTCAACACGTGGGCTCTATTTCCGCGCTGAGCACACATTGCATGTTTGCTTCAATTAAAAAAAAAAAAAAAAATCAAGGGGTGCCTGGCTGCTGGCTGGCTCCGTCCTCCGTCGGGACTCGGGATTGTGAGTTTGAGCCCTATGTTGGGTGTAGAGATTACATAAACATAAAATCTTTAAAAAAGTTTTTTCAATCAAGCCCTAAAAAGGAGGTTTCCAAACATAAAGATGAGAAAACAAAAGAAAACCTCCCTGGCTCCCATAAGATCAGAGTCACACAGCCTTGCACACACTAAAAACAGAAAATAAACTCCGTGACTTTCTGCAGTGTCCTTCATCAGGATGACGTGTAACTCTTTATGGAAAACACACACACACACACACACACACACACACACACACACACACACACATCAGTGAGATCATATGATAATTTTCTTTCTCTGATTGACTTATTCCACTTAGCATAATACCCTCTAGTTCCATCCATGTCATTGCAAATGGCAAGATTTCTTTCTTTTCTTTCTTTCTTTCTTTCTTTCTTTCTTTCTTTCTTTCTCTCTCTCTCTCTCTCTCTCTCTCTCTCTCTTTCTTTTTTAGGATGGCTGAGTAGTATTTCATGATAGATAGATGACAGATAGATAGATACATATAGCTAGATACAGATGTATAGCTAGATACAGATAGATATAGATAGATACAGATCTATAGCTATAGCTACCTATCTATCTCTCTATCCATCCTCCACATCTGCTTTATCCATTCATCTGTCAATGGACATCTGGGCTCTTTCCATAGTTTGGCTATTGTGGACATTGCTGCTATAAACGTTGGGGTGCAGGCACCCCTTCGGATCACTACATTTGTATTTTTGGGGTAAATACCCAGTACTGCAATTGCTGAGTCGTAGGGTAGCTCTAGTTTCAAATTTTTGAGGAACCTCCACACTGTTTTCCAGAGTGGCTGCCCCAGCCTGCATTCCCACCAACACTGTAAGAGAGTTTCCCTTTCTCCACATCCTCGCCAACATCTGTCCTTTCCTGACTTGTTAATTGTAGCCATTCTGACTGCTGTGAGGTGGTATCTCATTGTGGTGTTGATTTGTATTTCCTTGATGCTAGGTGACGTGGAGACTTTTTTCATGGGTCTGTTGGCCATTTGGACGTCGTCTTTGGAGAAATGTCTGCTCTTGTCTTCTGCCCATTTCTTGATTGGATAATTGGTTCTTTGGATGTTGAGTTTGATACATTCTATAGAGATCCCCCCCTTTTTTTTTTTAAGATTTTATTTATTTATTTATTTATTTATTTATTTATTTATTTATTTGACAGAGAGAGAAACAGCCAGCGAGAGAGGGAACACAAGCAGGGGGAGTGGGAGAGGAAGAAGCAGGCTCACAGTGGAGGAGCCCGATGTGGGGCTCGATCCCAGGACTCTGGGATCCCGCCCTGAGCCGAAGGCAGATGCTTAACGCTTAATGACTGAGCCACCCAGGCGCCCCTCTATAGACATACTTAATCTGATTTGTCATTTGCAAATATCTTCTCCCATTCTGTCTGTTGTCTTTTGGTTTTGTCAACTGTTTCCTTCGCTGGGCAAAAACTTGTTATCCTGATGAAGTCCCAATAGTTCATGTTTGCCTTTCTTTCCCTTGCCTGTGGAGATGTGTCTAGCAAGAAGTTGCTGCAGCCGAGGTCACAGAAGTTGCTGCCTGTGTTCTCCTCTAGGATTTGGAAGGATTCCTATCTCCCATTTAGGTCTTTCATCCATGTTGAGTCTGTTTTTTGTGTTTGGTGTCAGGAAATGGTCCAGTTTCATTCTTCTGCATGTGGCTGTCCAATTTTCCCCACACCATCTGTTGAAGAGCCTGTCTCCCGCACGCCCCCCCCCCCCCATTGGATTTTTCCTGCTTTGTTGAAGATTAGTCGAGTATAGAGTTGAGGGTCCATCTCTGGGTTCTCTATTCTGTTCCATTGGTCTGTGTGTCTGTTTTTGTGTCAGTACCACACTGTCTTGATGATTACAGCTTTGTCATAGAGCTTGAGGTCCGGAATTGTGATGCCACCAGTTTTGGTTTTCTTTTTCAACATTCCTTTGGCTATTCAGGGTCTTTTCTGGTTCCATACAATATCCGTGTCCATTTTTGACTCTTGTGTCATTTACAGTTACCGTTCTGATGCTCTTGCAAAATATCGTTCAGCTTCAAGAAGATTCACAAAAAGGACCTTTGACAAATACAGGTTTCTGGTAACCTTCAGATCCTAAAATTAAACTATGAATTTCCAGAACATATGAAAAAGCTGCATTTAAACAGAACAAAAAGTAATAACATGGAACTGAATGAATTCAGGAAAATGATGACTGGGTTTTCTTGTTTGTTTTTTAAGAAAAAAAGATGAGCGTTTTTAATGACTCTGGTTCAAAACATTGTTGGTCCCCCTCCCCCAGTGTTTGCTCTTCCACGGTCAAGGAAATTTTTTCTCTTAAGATATCTACAGGGGCGCCTGGGTGGCTCAGTCAGTCGAGTGTCTGCCTTTGGCTCTGGTCCCGATCCCAGGGTCCTGGGATGGAGCCCCATGTCTTCTTCCGGCTCCCTGCTCAGCGGGAAGCCTGCATCTCCCTCTCCTACTCCCCCTGCTTGTGTTCCCCCTCTCACTGTCTCTCTCTCTCTCTGTCTCTCTCTGTCAAATAAATAAAACCTTTAAAAAAATGAAGGGAAAAAGAGAGAGAGAGAGAGAGAGAGAGAGAGAGAGAGTCGTGCTCTCTACCGACTGAGCCAGCCAGGTGCCCCTGGAAAGTCATCTTTCAGAGACACAAAGCATAGACTCAGATATGATGAGACAGCTTTAAGAAAGATCGATTTTATGGAGCCAATAAAGCCCCTTGGAAATGTTGGCCTGATACCTTACTTACAGTGTTCTCCTCAGTCTTACCAGGTGAGTAAAGAATGCCACCTCCTGACAGATGCAGGAACTTCAGGAAATTTGGAGGACCTCAAGATGAGAGAAATCGACCTCAACCTACAGGTCTTGCAGACAAATCCGATGGGAAATACTTGGCTTGGCTCTTGGCTTTAAAAAGGCAGTTAAAGGTTCAATCTAAAATTCCTTATAAAAAGCTACATCAAAGCAGATTTAAAAGAGGAAAGAAAGAAAGAAAGAAAGAAAGAAAGAAAGAAAGAAAGAAAGAAAGAAAGAAAGAAAGAAAGAAAGAAAGAAAGAAAGAAAGAAAGAAAGAAAGAACCTTATATATGATTTGGTCAATTGCTATTTTTGCTGTGCTTACGTAGATGATTAGGCCATGTTTGTTAAAAACTGGGCTTGTTTTACAAACAAATTAATCTTCATTTGGCTATCTTTGACAGGAATGAAGGTGACTTTAGGGAGAAAGACTGTATTTCAATAACACACTTTTGTAGGTGTTAGGTGCTAGTTCTGATGAATTATCTTTGAACATATGTTGTTTGCCTATAAACCTGGACTGGATCCTGAATCCTTCGGGTTTCCTTGAGTCTCTGACTATGACTGTTCAAACTAAGGTTTCCAACATTCTCCCATTCTCTTACCTTACAATCATTAAGAACTGAAAGTGCCCTTTTTCCTGAAGTGTGGCAAGTGAAAGCTGGTCAACTT
Organism: Ursus arctos; assembly: GCF_023065955.2. Taxonomy (NCBI): domain Eukaryota; kingdom Metazoa; phylum Chordata; class Mammalia; order Carnivora; family Ursidae; genus Ursus; species Ursus arctos. The sequence continues at coordinate 8,140 of NW_026623029.1, forward strand.
GAAATAAATTTCAGGGAAATGGCAACAATAGCTCGTACATAGACAATCTTTGTGCCTGTTGCTCTATGGGCCACTCAAAATGAGACATTTGAACTACACACCAGAAAAATTCGTCAGATTGCCCCTGCCCACCCTCACTCTATCTGAGGATGCTTCAAGCCTGACATCCTAGAGACCTTCTCACCGGTAGTACTCTGGACTTAGACACTGGGTTTATCCCTTGTTCCAACCATTAACCAGTGTTTTCCTTTTGTTTCCATAGAAATGCCTCTTATGAACTACCGGATTGCTTGCTGAATGAGGCCGAGTCTGTGATAGTTAACTCCGCTTGCGGCACCTCTATTAACTCCTGTTTGGAAATAAGAACCCATATAAATAGGGGCACCTGGCTGGCTCAGTCAGTAGAACATGCGACTCTTGATCTCGGGGTTGTGACTTCGAGCCCCACGTTGGGTGTAGAGATTACTTAATAAAGATATGTAAAGGAAAAAAAAAAAAAAGAACCCATAGAGGTAAAACCAAACACTAAGCTACTTGGCTACAAGAAGCCCTTAACCACCACGACCTTTGCCCCCCCCCCCCCCCGCCCCCGTCCTGGGGGGGAGGGGCTCAGGCTAATTTACCGGTCTGTACTCTCCGAGGCCCACGAGGCCCGCCGGATCAGATCAATCTGAGACAGAATGAGACAGTTGGGTCATGCTATGCTGTTACTATTCCATAGAGTATACTTGGGGATAAAATCAATGAAACCATGTAGAAAAATATCCAAGTTCTCAGATAAGGAACTATCTCTGAGACCCCCTCCAATAACACAAGGGACCAAAAGTTGCGACCTGCACTGTATCAGACCCTTCCATTCCAAAGCCTCTACTGCACCTTACTTCAGCTTGAGGCAGTGACAGAAGGCAGGCCTCTGTCCATGTTTCATAGAAATGGAATGAAGGACTGACACCCAGATGAGGTGAACTCTTCGGACATCCTCTTTCCCCTTTTTCCCCTTACCCTCCTCCCTCCCTCCCTCCCTCCCTCCCTCCCTCCCTCCCTCCCTCCCTTTCTTCCCAGAAGTTTGCAAGCTGCAGCCTAAGGGTTGGGGAAGTTTGGGAAAGCCATTCAGTGGAGAGAAGCCCCAGGCTCTGACTTTAACAGAAAGCTTTCTGCATTTGAATGATACGATTGAATGAGGCCCATTAGAATGGATCACCCTGACCCTCCCTTCAGCTGCTCCCCCATCCCCGCCCCCCCAACTGATGTTGTCCGGTCGAATTGGGAACCATAGGCTGCGGGGAGGGTGGGGAGGGGGGGAAGCGGGGATTTGCTGTTCGTCCTAAGTGGTGAACTAGGCCCCTGGTCCAAGGAAAAAATCATGCACGGGTACAGATGAGTTGGTGTCTCAAGGCCAAGTGGTCAAAGTGCTGGCAAGATTTCTGTGGATGTGGGGAGATTTGTTCTGGGACCACCCTCCCATATGTGTCTCTGGCTGAGAAGAGGGCAGGGGAGCCCTGTAGGTGGGTGGGGGTGAGGGGGGGCGGGACCCAGATCTGGAGCTCAGACTGGATTATAGACGCCTCCTGCCCCGGTGGGGAGGTGGCTGAGGGCTGAGGGCTGAGAGCTGAGAGCTGAGGGTGATGGGGCCTGCTCACGCTGATTCCTGCAACTCGGTTCCTTTTGGGAACCTTCTGTTGTTTCTGCCGAGGTGCCTGGGTGCTGCAATAACCAAAGCTAGACTCCTCTCCTTGCCTAGTTCTTAAAAGGTCTGATTCTCCTTTTTTCTTGGTAAAGGGACTGAGCTGCACCCTCCCATCCTGCAAGACCCCTTGTGCAAATACTTCCACTTGAAGGGTCCCTTCACCTTGTCCAGAAAATAAACAACACCCACCCACATCCACCCCATTGCCACAAACACCTAGCAAGCAAACAAAAAATCCAGCCGGTCTCCTTCTGCCTCGATGTACTTTAGAGAGTCACTCTCTTGGACACTCCTTAGGCTCAATTACATGCTGCTGTCTCCCTTTCTCTGGCACAATCCCATCCCTGGATGAGCCCCATATTATATTTGCACGACTACACTGCTCGTGTGAGCTGGAGACAGTATGCTGAAGTGACCGGATGGATGGTAGCACTGTAAATTTGAAATGACCTACACACCAAGTCATCCATAAACATGGTCCCTGGAAATCTTTGGCATTCACGTTCCTCTGATGAAATCATTGCTTTGGAACCCATCTTGTCCATGGTCTTCTAACGCTTACTCGCCCTCTGTTTGCCTGATATTTTGCCTGATTGTTTATGGAGAAATTAGATCTCATCTGGCAAGAGCTGAATCTGAATCCTCCGCTCACCCCAAGATGGAAAAGAATATGCACAAGCCCGCACCCCTCTTCTCTTTCTCCACTCTGTCAGAAGAAAATGTGGCCCTCCCTCCTCCTGTCCAAACCCAAACCCCAAACCCGAGATAAGCTTTAGATATAAAGGAAACCAGAGTACTGTTTTGAACTGTAGACACTTCTACAAAGCAGCAGCGGCGGCAGCAGCAGACACACACACACCCAACCCAACCCCCCCCCCCCCCCCCGCCCCGCAGGTGCAAGGAGGGTACCTGACTCTCCCCCTTTTCTCCCCAGAAGCTTCCCCCACCCATCCCCCTGGAAGATGTCTTCCCTATGCCAGAAGGGGAGTGAGAGACATTCTTTTTTTAAAAGTTTTTAAAAAGATTTTATTTATTTGAGAGAGAGGGAGGGAGGGAGGGAGGGAGGGTGAGCGAGAGCCCACGCATGAGTAGGGGGGGAAGGACAGAGGGAGAGGGAGAGGCAGACTCCCCGCTGAGCAAAGAGGCCAAGGCAGGGCTCAATCCCAGGATGCCGGGATTGAGAGATCTGACTTCAGCTGAAGGCAGCCACTTAACCTTAACAGACTGAGCCACCCAGGTGCCCCGTGAGTAACATTCTGATCTTCAAGGACAGGAAGTTCAGAATGAGAATGAGAATTCTGGACAAACAGATCTTGCTTTTTTGTTTGTTTTGTTTTGTTTTACATCCTTAACGTTCCTATAGCCTCGCCACATTGTTGAGTTACCCTCCCACAATCGCCTCTCCTTGTTCAACCCAATATACAAGCATTTAGGGTTTGCTCCTTCTCAGGATCTTCGTTTCCTCAGGAGGGCTTTGTCATGTGACACTTGTAGGAAACAAATTTGTATGCTCCTTTTCCTGGTCATCTGTCTCATGTCAATGTCATCCTCAGGGTCAGCCACAAACCCTACGAGGATGGAGGTAAAGGTCGTGCCTTGGTGACATCTTCCTTTCCAGCATCTTTGAATTCTACCTCCTTCATGACCTTGTTCCTTCAGTGTGCTGCCCTGCTCTCAGCTATCATCCAAAAAATGCCACAAATATGGGCGATGCCTTTCCAAGCTAAACACACTCTTACCGTACGACCCAGCAATCCCACTCCTTGGTATTTATCAACGGCCCAAATGAGTTGAAAACTGACGTCTGCACAGAAACCTGCACACAGACGTTCACGGTAGCTTCATTCATAACTGCCTGACCTTGGAGGCAACCAAGAAGTCCCTCAGGAGGTCAATGGATATGTAGACTGGGGTACATCCAGGCCATGGAATGTTTTTCGGGGGCGTTGGAAAGAAATGAGCGAGCTATGGAACTATGGGTAGCTGTGGGGAGCCAGGTGGGGGAACCGTACATGTGTATTCCTGACTGAGAGAAGCCAATCTGAGATGGTGAACATAACTCACGGTTCCCACTAAATGTGACATTGTGGAGGAGACAGAACTGAAATCAGTAGGCTGGAGAGCAGAGTACAAACTGCAGCGGACAGCGTCATGGCCGGACAGGCGTTTAGAGAGGGTTTCTCCCCCTCTTTGACCAGGTTTTAGGTCAAAGGAGTGCAGCCAACATTGTAACCAAAGGAGGCATTGTGCTCCCATAAAAATCTCCAGGACAAGGACTGCAAGCAACAGGAGTAGCTATTGGATGAGGCTCTAAAGGAAAAGGGTGGAGAGACTCAACCAGTTGGCATGCAAGTTGGCGAGAAATTTCTTCTCCCAGAGTATGGAGGCATCGAAGTAGTTGTAGGTGACATGGATTGTGACATTCTCAGAAAAGATGTAGCCTGAAATAAATCATTATTGAAACGGCGTCATGTGAAACTACCCAGTCCACTGAAGTTGTGCAGTCCTGCATTACGTAAATAATTTCCGTGTCTCTTTTTTATAATAAACGAATGATATCCACACTAGTAATAAGAAAGATGAAGGGAGGGAGGGAGGGAAGAAAAAAAAAAAAAAGATCTGTAGGCTGCCAGGGGTTTTGGCGGGGTTGGGGGTGTGGGGGGGGGTGATGAACAGGCAGAACACAGAGGATTTTTAAGGCAGTGGAACTACTGAGTGTGCTACTATGATGGTAAGATACCTTTGTCAAAACCCATAGAATGGACAACACCAAGAGTGAACCCTAGCGTAAACTCTGGACTCTGAATGGGTGATGATGATGCCTCAGTGTAGATTCATCCATTGTAATCAACACACCGGCTCTGGCACAGATGGGGGAGTGGGAAGCTCTGAGGGAGCACACCTGCGCCTCTGCATGTTGGGTGGTGGGGCGGGGAGCAGTGAGCGATGGCAGAGCAGGTGGCATATGGGTACCGTCCGTATTCGCCAGTCAGTTTTGCAGTGAACCCCAAATCGCTCTAAAGAAATAAATAAAGCCCCACTAGACAGACGGACAGATACGTACACACGTGTACACACACACACACACACACACACACACACACACACACGCATGAAGGGACAAACACAAGAACAGACAGACAAGCAGACCTGATGTGGAGCTGCCAAGCACGCGGTCAAGAAAGAATTCTTGAGATGTTTCTGGTGCAACCAGGTGCTTTTATTATAGCATGGGGACGGGATCTGTGGGCGGAAAGAGCCGCACTGGGACTGTGAGGCGTTAACTGGTGATACAGTTTCTAGTGAGTGGGGGTTAGGGCTAAGGTAAGTCTCTAAGGAATTTGTGTATACTGAGAGCAAGGTCTCCGAGACCTTGCAGGGCTAGCTCTTGTCAAGGTAAGGTCGGTCCCTACTGTTTTAGCAAAGCGGGAGTCATGAGGCCCTTTAGATGTGTGTCAGTGGGCCACAGGTTGATAGAGGGGTGTTAGCATATTCTGGGCGTCTGTGGTTATGAGAGTGAAGTGACACTGACTACAGCAAATCCTCATCGGTAAAACGTTAAAAAAAAAAAAAAAATCCTTGAGAGAGTTGTAGGGCTGTTACACCCTGTATGTCTCAGGGATTTATCGGCGGGCTGCAAGTTGTAAGGAGACCTCATTGTCGCTTCATTTCTCTTGCCTTCGCTCTCCTCATCAAGTCCGACACCGACATTCCAGTTGGACAGTCTAGGCCCCGCGGTGGGGGGGGGGGGGGAGGGGCGGGGAAGGAGAGAGTCTCCTCTACCCTCTTGGGGGTCTCTGGCTGGGCCTAGGATGGCGACCGACACAAGAGATTCACGGGAGAAGGGCATACGACGGTTAGTGGGTGTTTACATGGACGGGGCAGGAGAGTAAAGACAAGGCATCAGCCAACTTGTGAAGAATGGAGAAGACAAAGGGGTTCGGGCAAGGGGCAGGCAGGTCGGTAGGCCGCGGTGAGAGACGTCCCCGGGAAGACAGGGGGTGGTCGAAGAGGGTTTATTGACGTGGATTGTTCAGACCCTAATTCTCCCGGTCCCCTCCCCTTGTCTCTGGTGATGAAGAATGTCTGTCTTCTTCCTGGTTCCAGGGCAGGTACCTTTCACACGGGAGTTCGACCTCTTGCTCTCACGAAGAAAAGAAGGGTCGGAATATCCTTCCTGCAGCTGCTGTGTCTCCAGTGAGTTGAATTCAAAGTACCATGTACCGATGAGGCACCTTTCAGGGGTGACATGTTCTGGTTTCCTTGAGGGCAGTCTGGGTAAGTGGCTCATTGGTCCTTGTTCCTCGGGAATCTCTCATCCCCTCTGTAGTTCCTGACAGCTGGCGGTGTCTTGCTCCTGTCGTTCCTACCGTTCCTGACGGTCCTCCTCTGCAGCGGCAGTGTTCTTCAGCATGGGCTCCTTAGGCTGGGTGTTAAAATGTGAAGTGTCCCCCCCACCCCCACCCCACCCCCACCCCCACCCCCACCCCGCTGGCCCCCTAGTTCGACCCTGGGCCCTACAGAGTCTATTGTTGCTACGGTGTTTCTCTGTGTTTAATCGCCTCTGGGTGATCGCTTATGGACTTTCTGCTTATAAACCCCAGACTTCATGTCCATTCGGAATTAGAGATAAAACTGCCTAGCTGATTTTCTGACTCGGTAGCCTCGTGGACACGACCTATTCAAGGGGACCTAACCCTAAAATCTTGGTCTTCTTCCTTGCCTTGGCCGTGCGCCAGACCTCCTATCTGAACGGATTGTACCGCTGTTCACCTGGTGACCCTGATCCAACCTCTGGGAGCGTTTCCTCATTTTGTTTCTCTCTGAGCCACAAGCCCCCCCCCCCCCCCAAATCCCCCAGGCCTCTGCGTGTCCTTTGTCACTTGGCCCTCTTGAGAGGGTGTTTCACAGAGCCTAGGTTTTTAATTTTGATGACTTCCCACCTCTCCGTGTCTTTTTCATGGATCATGCCTCTGGTGTCAAGTCTTAAACTCTCTTTGCCTGGCCCTAGTTCCTCAATTTTTCTCTTAGAGCTCCCCCCCCCCCCCCGGTGTGTTCCAGTTTTATGTTTCCCATGGCAGTGTGTGATCCATTTTGAGTTCACATTTGTGTGAGGGGTGAAGTGTGGCTGTTTAGGTCAAAGCTTGCTTGCTTGCTTTCCTTCTTTCTTTAATTTAAACAATTTTTTGGCGGGGGGGGACAAGCGGGGAGGAGGGTGTGTGTGTGTGTGTGTGTGTGAGAGAGAGAGAGAGAGAGAGAGAGAGAGAGAGAGAGAGAAGCAGACTCCCTGGTGAGCAGGGAGCCCCCGATGGGGGGCCTTGATCCCAGGACCCTTCGATCATGACCTGAGCCGAAGGCAGACGCTTAACCGACTGAGCCACCCGGGCGCCCCAGCTTTCTTGTTCCTTTGTCTGCCTGCCTGCCTGCGTGCTTGGTCTGTGGATGTCTGATTACCGTCCTCTGATGTCACGGGGAGGTGGGCCATCTTTCCTCCTTCGAGTGGCCTTTGAGCATTTGTCAAACCTCTGTTGGGCTTGGGCGTATCTGTTTGGGTATCTGTTCCGTGATAGCTCTTTGTCTGGCAACCTCACAGGTCTCTGTCGTCGCGTCTAGAAATAAGCATTAAGCCAGGGGCGACTTTATTTCCGAGTTTTGTTTTGTTTTCACTTGTTTTGTTTGAAATCACCGTAGCGATTTTAATTCCTTTTGCCCATCCGCTTGTTTATGTAATCTCCACACCCATCCAGTGTGGTGCTGGAACTCACAACCCCTGCAGATCAAGAGTCGCAGTCGCGTGGTCCTCCGACTGACCGAGCCAGCCTGGTGCCCTGAAATATGTGTACGTGCAAAGCAAATGTCAAGACGGCACCCACAAACTTTTTACCGCGAAACCGCCTTTGGATCGCCGCACTCTTGAGTTGAGGAAATACCGGTAAAGAACGTAGGTAGTTTAGCCCACTAAGGAAGAATCAACTTTAAAGGAAAACCTTCATTTCAAGTTTCTGATGTTTGGTCAGTTCTCTCAACTCAGTAGATGTCCAGCCTTCAGAGTTGCGGTATTTGCTTGATTTCTCTCTTGTCCGCGTTTCCTCATTTACTTTCGCAGTGCTCAGGATGTATGGTGTACAGAGAACAGTTTTCATCCGTGTGTGTGTGTGTGTGTGTGTGTGTGTGTGTGTGTGTGTTCTGGTGGTGGCGGGGGGGGGGGGATGTTGTGACTGTGGGATCAGGGATTCACACAGGTAAGAAGAAGGCAAAGAGAAAGGCTTGGAAAGGAAACCATTAAAAGCCCATGTTCAAATGGTGAAGGTGAATGTAATAAGAGTTCCCTTTAATCAAAGGAAGTCTTGCTGGAGGTTGCTTCTGCCCTCTCCTCCCTGGATAGGAGGGTGAGGTTTTTTTAAAGGTCCCTACGGGGCACAGAAAGCAGTAAAGCGCCATAGCACCTGGCTAGGATGCTGCTCTGCTGCCCTCTAATGTCGCATCCTCTGCTACTGTGGATGTTTTCCTCTGACTACTTCCTGTTTACAGGTGTTTATCTTTTTTTTTTCTTTCCATAATAAAGATTTTTATTTATTTGAGAAAGAGGGCGTGAGTGAGAGAGCACAAGCAGGGGGATCGGCAGAGGGAGGGAGAGAAGCAGACTCCCCACTGAGCAGGGAGCGTGATGGGGGGCTCTGTTCCAGGACCTTGGGGCTATGACCCGAGCCAAAGGCAGCTGCCCAACCAACCGACTGCACCACCCAGGCGCCCCAAGACAGGTGTATGTCTTGGATGCTTAATGCTGCTCCGCGTCTGTGGTTTGTGTGTTTGTTTTTTAAAGCTTTCTAATTTTAAGTAATCTCTATGCCCATCCAGCGTGGTGCTGGAACTCACGACCCCTGCGGATCAAGAGTCACCCGGTCCTCCTCCGACAGAGCCAGTCAGGTGCCCTGAAATACGTGTACTTGAAAGACGAAAAAAGGAAGAAAAAAAAAAAAACAAAAAACTTTTTTTCCTTTACACGCCAGAGGAAGTGCTACGCCTGGTTTTTCTTTTCTCCTTAATATCATGGAACATTTCATCATCAATTATTTACCTCTTCTCAAGCACCACCCACCCTCCCTTCCTCTCTTACCCCCCCCCGCCCCCCCCCCCCCCCCCCGTGTCCTAGTGTTGGAATGCGCGGATGTCCCGGAGCTGGATTTGTTTAGTGAATGGCTATTTTAACTCCCTTCCTCCCCATTCCGCGCCTCCTCCTCCCCCCCCGCCCCCCCCACCGTGTGTTTCCGGGTTATGGTCACAGATGCTGAAACCGAGATATAT